>NC_072738.1:109073204-109156727 GCF_026930045.1 Uloborus diversus | reverse complement strand
GTAGCCCGTGCATTACTGGGCACGCAACTAGTACTTAATAAAATTCTAAACTGCTAGGCTTATATATATTTTCTTTTCTTTTTTTTTTTTTTGGTTTTTACGCAGTTGGGATTTTTTGTTTTATTTAATAATTATTTTTTATTTTACCTTTTTTTATTCAATTTTCATTGACTTAGTTACTATGATCATAAGACGGCAAATTTCGCAAATCCTGTCATTTATTGAGAAAGTTTATGTCCTGAGGATTATTAAGTAACTTGCGGTGGTCTAAACTACTGATTATTAGTTTCTCTAGGGACCTTACTCGGCTTATAGCAACATATGCTTGACCTTTAGCAAAAATGCCCGAACTTTAGTCAACTAAAGCTATATTAACAGCACGGAAAAGTCGTCAGTGAAATCTTTCTCTCAAAACTAAAAAAGCCCGTCAAGAGAGTACACGTCGCGAAACTCAGTCCCCTGAATCACGACAAAAAGAAATGCAACATGTTAGAGATTAAAATCAAAATAGTAGACTTTGTAAAAAAAAAAAAAAAAAAAATCAGACAGCGAAAACGCTACTTGCATTTGTCGCACGCTGTGTAGCACACAGGTAGCGTGCGACACGATCCCGAGCTGACAATATGGCGACTGGTTGTTGATATGGTGAATTTTGATTACTGTCATGTGTTTAATGACACTTCTAAAGTTAAGACAAATCGATTGACGTAAGACTTACCAAAATCAGCCAAGGTGTTAAGCCTCTACAAGGCCACATAGGAACAAACATACATACATACATAGACTCATAAACACATTACCCTCCTTTGCGTCGCGCACGCGCAATCAGGTAAAAAGAATGGAGAGTGCCTTTTAGTCGAAACAACTAATAGCCCGGTCAAAATAGACCAAAAAAAAGCGAAAGTTCGGAAAAATTCCCATAAAGCTGAAAATTGGTACAGACCTTAAGAACATCATTATACATGAAATGTCAAAAGTCCTCATCGATCCGAGTGGAGCTAAAAATTTTATGCAAGGTCAAAGGTCAAAAAATCAATTTTTCATATATATCTCTTAAACGATAATTGTTAGCGAAAAAATGGAGGTTACAAAGTTTGAAAGGTATACAATTGTGTACAAACAAGTGGGGATTCCGAGGATGGGCCATGGGGGTCATACCTTCCACCCTAAAGCTACTAAATATAAGTTAAAATGGCATTGAAGACATATTTTTAAAAAAAATTTCCCTTAGACCCCTTATTTGTAACCCCTATTTGGTACTTTGACTATGAAATTAACACAAATATAGTTAAGGACAACACTAAAGTGAAGTGTCAGAAGTCCCCATCGATCCCGATGGAGCTAAAAAATTTATTCAAGGTCAAAGGTCAAAAACCGATTTTTCGCAACTATCTCTTAAACGGTAAGTGTTAGTGTAAAAAATAGGGGATACAAAGATTGAAAATTAATAGATAATTAATAGATAATTATGCACAAACGGGAGGGGATTCAGTGGATGGGTCCAAGGGGTCATACCCCCCTCTCCCTAAAGCGATAAAATAAAGTCTAAAACTGCAGTTCAGGGACTCAAATTTCTAAAAATTCACCCTAAAATCCCAATTTTTGTCCAAATATTGCACTTTGACTATGAAATTACCATAGAAATAATTAGAGACATCATTATAAACGAAATTTCAAACGTTCCCAACGAATCCCAGTGGAGCTAAACGTTTTATTCAAGGTCGAAGCTCAGAAAATCAATTTTTCACAAATATCTCTTAAACGGTAAGTGTCTTAAAATAGAGGATACAAAGGTTTCAAACTATGCATTTATGTACATACAAGCGGAGATTTAGAGGCTGTGCCTTGGTGGTCTTAACCCCCAGCCCTCCCCCCCGTAAGCGACAAAATTAAAGCTGCATTTTGATGACATATTTCGTTGACCTTAAACCCCCTATTTGTGCCCGAAAATTACTTTGATCCCTTTCTGATAACGAGTACTTCCAAAACCAGAAGCTGGATCTGACCTAGGTGTTAAAAAAGCTCAATATTTGTGCCCCCCCCCCCCAATAAATGATAACATTTATAAGGTATCGCAGTTTTTGAAACTTGGAAATAGTACTGAAGCTCCTTTTCTTTCTTTCGAGTGACCTAGAGAAACTACACTTGACCGCTATGCCTATTCCCTCTTACGATTCACACCCCCCCCCCTTAAAATTGAAAAGATCAAATTACATTCAGGGGAGAGTGAATGCGCTTAGATTCCTTTGTATGAGCAAAGTCAGTCGCACAAGTGCTCCTATTAACAGGGATTGATTCTTTGTTGTGAAAAGTCGGGTTTATTGATGCTATTTTTGATATAAATACGTACCTTTAACAAATAATTTTTCAAAGATGCCGCAAGATTGCTTCATTTGCAATTAATCTTTGACTGACGGCGAAATTGTTACTGTTGAACGCGGACTAAAATCTTTAATTGATTCAAGTAGTGCAAGGAACGATGGGTTTGTTGAATACTTGAAAGACAAACAGTCGGTGGATCAGTTCATGTAGTGTCGCAAAATGTACACCTGAAAGTGGGCATTGCGGCAGCTTAAAGACAACAAGAGACAGAGGCCAGTACATCTCTGAGTAGTCCACCTCGTACTAGAGTCCTATCAGGTGAGACAACATTTTGTTTTAAAAACTGTTGCTTATTTTGTGGTGATGAAGCAAATGAAGAGACTGAAAAGAAAAAACAGCAGAATATACGGCGTAGAATTTGTCAAGTTGCTACTCTTTCCTTTAAAGATAATATTCTAAAGATTGCACATAATCGTTCAGATGACGTAGCAAAAATTGTTATTGCACGCATACAATATGAATACGATTTAGTTGCTGCTGAAGCGGAGTACCATTCTAGTTGCTACACTTCATTTCTAAAGCGTTCTGTAGGTCTTAAAGCAGGTCGTCCTGAAAATCCCGCCGTTACTATGGCGATGACAGAAATATTTGATTATATTGAAAATAATTATGATTGTCAGTTTTCACTGTAAGAACTAAAAAATATTTGTAAAACTGAAATCCCAGATGATAAAACAATCAAAAACAGATTAAAGTTAAGGTATGGCAATAGAATGATTATAACCGAGAAACGTGGAAGTTTAGCAATGATTTGTTTACACTCAGCACGATATACTGAACAAAGCTTGGTACGAAAATAAAAAAAGAAAAACAGCAAAAGAGGAAAGATTTAGGATACTAAAGACTGCGGCAGAAATTATTCAAGAAGATATTCAATCTGTCGTGTGCGACAGTAACAATTATCCCCCGCCATGCCAAATGTTTGAAAATATTAATAGTGACATTCCGGAGTCATTGACTTATTTTTTGGAGCAAATTATCTTAAAAAGAAAACGATCTAAATTGGAACATTTGAAATTAATATGTACTAGTGTTAGCCACTGTATTATGGCTGCTGTTCGTCCTAGATCTTTCATCTCGAGATTACAATTGGGTCTCTCAGTTTTTTTTCATCGACGATTTGGATCTAAACGTGTGATACAAATTTTCTCGTCTTTTGGTTTAAGTGCTTCGTATAATGATACTATGGCGTATGAGGCGGCTACAGTTTTTAACCATCAGCCACATATTTTACCACCAGAACCCGGGACATTTATTCAATACGCAGCAGACAATGCTGGTACTAACGTACACACTTTAGATGGCCCTAACACTCTACACATAATGGGCATAATCCAAATTATTACTCCTAGAAGTTCAGTTTTAGCAGAAGATCCTTTATCGCGAAGGAAACAAATTATTTCAGCAAAAGATTTTGCAGAAAAAGCTCATGTGCCAACACAAGAGTACCACAATAATGGTGTAGTAGGATATAGTAAAATAACTGCTCAGAATTTTGCTTATGAAAGTGATACAACTTCTTTCTTACTCCGGAAAATCGATTTGTTATGGTTGCATGGGAAATGGAATAATTTATCGCTACCAGGTTGGAACGGTTATATTGAAGGTTTAACAAAGAATAATATGGATTTTTAAATGTCTAGAATTTTGTTCTTACCATTTTTTCACCAACCTGCAAATAACTACAATAGTATATACACTACTTTGCTTTGTGCTTTGGAGAATACAAAGCATTACTTGTTACTTTTGATCAACCTTTGTATGCAAAGGCTAGAGAAATTGTTGCTGCTGCACCTGAAGAATCTGATTAGGGATAATAGGTACTGAGAGTCATCTTATATCCGTTAAACAAGGGATAAAGCTGTACTTGTTTCACCATTTTCACATAATTTGAACCAGAAAGAGTTGAACTTCATATAAAAACGTCTTTTCAACATATTGTATCATTTACAAATTAATATGCTCTTTTTATAATAACAGTTATGTTTTTGAAATAATTGCAAAATAAAAAAAAAAAACATTTTTTGACCTTTGACAGTGCATAAAATGTTTATATTAAGTGGGATCGATGGGGATTTTTTATATTTCATTTATAATTGTGTATTTTGTGTCTCTGCCAATTTTCAGCTCTATGCGAATTTTTCCGATTTTTTAAGTTTTTTTTGTTTATTTTGACCTTTGACCTTCCATAAAATTTTTAGTTCAAGTAGAATCGATGGGAATTTTTCATATGTCATTCACAATGATGCATTTAAAGTCTGTACCAATTTTCAGCACTGTACGAATGTTTTCAATTTTTTTTAAAAAAAATTTCAATTTTGACCTTTGACCTTGCATAAAATTTTTAGCTCCACTCGGATCGATGGGGACTTTTGACATTTCACTTATAATAATGTTCTTAAGGTCTGTACCAATTTTCAGCTTTATGGGAATTTTTCCGAACTCGAATGTCTATTTTGACCGGGCTATAAACAACACGTCGTGACCAGTTTGAAGAAACATCGATGAGTGTTTTTAGCTACCTACGAGTTCGTTCTTGAGCGGCTACGAACATTTTAAATAATATTTTTTGTTTTTAGGCCTTATTAGCCGACAATCCCAAAAACAAACACCTACCTTACAAATATATTATTCAGTATAAAGATGCCTTTTTTTCCGTTACATTTACCAGAAGGTATGCTACGGGTGGTTGTGAAAATATCCAGCTAAATCAAATAATTTATCAGTTGCGTTTTTCAGAAATGTTTTCTTTTCTTAAAAAAAATAACTGAGTGCCAAGTTTTATGCTTGCATGCATGATAGACTCTTCTGTCCATTGCACATATTTATACCTACACACATACACTACATTCTTTTAAGAATAGAGATAAATAGAAAAACAGCAACAATTTTGATAAACATCCAACATTTTGCGATGTTTGTTTTTTTTTTCTTAAAATTCTGAGAGCTTTGTTTTGCCTACTTCACTTCAAAGATTTTTTTTTTGTACATAATAGGCATGTATTGTTTTAAGAGTTAACAGTTCTGTTTAAAATTGTTTTGGACAGCGGAGGAATAAATGAAAATTTGCTAACGGGATGATGTGAGCATCACATGACTTCCTTTTGCTCGAATTTAATGTCATTTCCCCATTATTGGCAATTTTAATGTGATTCAATAGTTTGCTCTCTAAATATCACCAATAATGGCTAAATTGAAACCAGATTAAAAATAATAATAATAAATAAAAAATCGTTAAATTTGTCGCCAAGTTGGCGACAAAAATTGGCGAAGAAAATACTGGCAATATATATCGCCAAGTGTCCACCAAATAATAACGCCACTTGAGTTTACATCGAAATTAACAATGATTTCCCCCCCAAAAAGGGGCGAAAAACCTTTCGAAACACCCGAATGCAACCAAAAGAAGAGGTACACAACTAGACACCACTAGGAGTCGATGTACCAAATTTCAACTTTCTAGGATATACTGTTATGAGTTATGCGTCATACATACGCACATACATACATACGTACGTACAGACGTCACGAGAAAACTCGTGGAATTAACTCGGCAATCGTCAAAATGGATATTTCGGGCGTCTGTACGTTCTTAGGTATATATGCACGTGCGGTCGGGTCGAAAAAAAAAAACTCAACATTCATTCGGTGGTGAGCAAAATGGAAATTAAGGTCGATTTTTGAGTGAAATTTTTTCCCGAATACAATATTTTCTTTTTTTGTAAAAGGAAGCAAAAACATTACTTTGTGTTTTTAATAGTTGGTTTGAAACGCAGGAGAAAAAAATATTTTTGAAAATTACAGCAACCAGCAACAATTTTTATAAACAGCCAAGTTTTGCAACATTTTTTTTTCAAACTATGATAAATGCTTGAATTATGCTTGATACTTCATGCTTGCAAGCGGGATATATTCTGCTGTCCATTGCACATATACATGCAAACACACGTATAATACATCTTTTTTATTAGTAGAAATAAATAGGAAAAACAACAATTTTGATAAAGATCCAAAATTTTGTAACATTTCTTTTAAAACTCTGAAGGGATTTGTTTTGCCTTCTTCTATTTCTCTTTTTACACAAAAAGCAGACTGTGTTTCAATAGTTAACAGATATAATTGAAATGATTTTTATCGATGTTGGACTGAGGGAAAATAGGCTCAATAAGTTCTGCTTGAGCTCCGAAAGTTGAGTATATGAGTGAGTAATAGTAGAGTAACTAGTCGACCCGTGCGGAACTCCGCACTGTGCTTCGAATCATTTCATAAGGTATTTCGCTCTTTCAGAATTTCAAAGGAAGAACATTATGATGAAGAACCGAAAAAAAAGTAAGCGTAGAAGAGAAGGCATGTAATTTAAAGACATCAGTAACAAAACTTCGTTAAATACAACGTTGTGATAATTGGATCATCGCTTACCTTTTGGTCGTACATATTTTCAATTCAAACATAAATATCATTAAAAGTGTGGCTGAGTAGTGACTCGTGAAAAAGCAATAATTGTGCATGTAAAAAAACAGGTTGTTGCAAATACAGTCCTGCCCATGTGAGCATCTGACGGGAAAAAAAGAAACATTAAAGAGATATTTATTGGCACGGATTCAAATTGGCGCCATTCTAATTAACAGCGCGACACCACAAAAAACCTAGCAATTGCCCCTTCCTTTTCGAAAGCTATTCATTGAAGGAATGCGTAGTAAAAAACAGCAAAAAAGCTTTTTGCCAAAAAAAAAAAATAATAATAATAATAAGATCATGCTTCTATGTTTTGTCATTAACCAGCAGGATACGATTTAAAATTATTCGCAAAGCATGGAATTTGATTAAAGAATGACGAAGATCTCACGTAGCGATTGAAACGAACATTCTAGAGAAGTAATAAATTAGATTGAAAATAAGTGTTTTTATCTTTGAATATTGAACTATTTCACATAGAAGGTTGCTTTAACCGTTACGGCTTAAATGCCCGCACATGTTTCTCTTTTAATCGAATACTTAAAATTCAAAACCAAAACCAATTGAACTGAGTCCGTTTTTTAAGTGTAACTTTTCGAACGTAGACAAAATGTTTTTTTTTTTTTTTTTTTTTTTTTTCAGCAGAATGTAGAGGAGTAGAAAATGATTTCTTGCTAATGAAGTTAATAATATTTTAATGCTTTATATCGTATTCGCTCGAATAAAATTTTCACTGGGTGAAACTCGAAGTTTTAATTTGGCGTAGTATTTTTTCATTTGTACAAAAGGGCGAACACTGCTGCTAGAAACATCTACATTTCAGCATACAATGAAAATGTTTTTCTGCACAAAAAGGATTTCCTTTTGGTAAATCCAATACTTTTTTATGCTTACATTATGCTGAGTGGTCTGGATGTAGTCAAAGCTTAAAAAAAAGGAAGAACACCCTCCGATTAACAGTCAACTTATCCAAATGATAACTGTAGCCTGCATAAAGGAGTCGAAACACCAAGTAGCATTCCCACTGCATTTATTTTATTACGTTTGTATGTTATGAGTACATGTAATGCGTAATACTAATATAAATTTGATATTATGTCGGACAGCCCAAGCTTGCCCGAAGTTCAGATAGTTTATAGCCGAACGCTCTACCGAAAAAAAAAAACCTATAAATAAAGCCAAAAACGAAGTTCAGTGCTTTAAGCTTTATTTAAAAAAATAATTAAAAAAACAGGTTAATTGGTTTCGCCAAAAGCGTCGCAAAAAATTTGAAAATTGTACTAAAATTTTGCTAAAAAAAATCTGCATAAGAACTACAGGCAGCATCAAAGTTTTCAAGAGCAAGGGGGGTTTCCGAAAAAATGATTTTTCGACCGTAAGTCTATTTTTCATCATTAACCAGCCCGATAAGCTTTAAAATGACGGGGGAATTTCTTCAAGAAACAATGAAGATCTCGCATACCGAACAACTAAGTCCAGTGCTTTTAAGCTTTATTTAAATATAAACACACACACAAAGGCTATTTTTTTTTTCTTTTTTTGCCGAAAGCGACGTAAAAAAATTGGAAAACTACATAAGAACTTTGCTTTAAAAAAAATGCATAAGAACTACAGGCTGCATCAAGGTTTTGAAACAGCAAGGGGCGTTTTCGAAAACTTGATTTTTCGACCGTAAGTCTATTTTTCGTCGTTAGCCAGACTGATAAGTTTGAAAATGAGAGGGGAACAATATATAAGATAAGATATTGAAGAGAAATGTTTTTATTTTTGAAAATTTTTACAATTTGTTACCGCAGGCTGCTTGAACCGTTATGACTTAGATGGCAGCACGTGTTCATCATTTAACCGCACGGTTAAAATACAAAATAATTTGAACTATGCTCTTTTTTAAGCGTAGCTTTTTGAATGTAGTAAAAATGTGATAAGTTATTTCTTTTTTTGCAAAAAGAAGAAAATATATATTTTTTACCCTTCAAATTGAGGTAGTAATTTTTTTATTTGTACAAAGAGTCAAAAACTCATTAGAAGAATATATATTTCAATATACGATTTATTATTTTTTTTCTGAACAAAAAACAATTCTATTGTAGTCTGAAATCTTAAACCTTTTACTTATATTTTCGCTTACAATATGCTTTAATTTTCTTTCCAGAGCCAAAGCTTCAAAAAAAAAAAAAAAAAAACACGTGCAATTTCGAAGTAATTTAGCACAGAATCACTGAATGTTTTCATATCAGCAAGGAGCATTTCCTTCTCATAGTTGTTATCCATTTAATTCAGTGCTCATGTAATGCGCGATATTTCTCTAATTTTTTTTGTTGCAGATTGTTCGGACGTGGGCCTGAACACGTAATCTCCCGGTTACGAAGAGAACGCTCTGCCGATCAAGCTACTCAGCTCTGTCGGTCATAGCGCAAATTAACGTTATAAGTTTGACCGAAAACCTTATTCTGGTTCTTTAAAACAGGTTTTTCGGCTAAAAGAAACAATTTTCAGACCTTGGGTCTATTTTTCGTCAGTAGCCAGCACCATAAGCTATAAAATAAGCCGTAAATCAAAGAAATCGATCAAGAATTGAGGGAAATTTGGCGTAGAAACCAAAAACAGGCTACAGAAATAATATATAAGGATTTTTGTAGTAATTTTTTTATGTGTACAAAGAGTCAAAAACTCATTAGAAGAATATGTATTTCAATATACGATTTATTATTTTTTTCTGAACAAAAAACAATTCTATTGTAGTCTGAAATCTTAAACCTGTTACTTATATTTTCGCTTACATTTATGCTTTAATTTTCTTACCAGAGCCAAAGCTTAAAAAGAAAAAAAAAACGCACAATTCCGAAGTAATTTAGCACAAAGTCACTTCAAGTTTTCATATCAGCAAGGAGCGTTTCTTTCTCATTTATTCTATTCCTTCATAGTTGTTATTCACTTAATTAAGTGTTCATGTAATGCGTGATATTTCTCTAATTTTTTGTTGCAGATTGTCCGGACGTGGGCCCGAACGCGAATTTTCCTGGTTACGAAGAGAACGCTCTGCCGATCAAGCTATTCAGCTCTGTCGGTCACAGCGCAAATTAAAGTTATAAGTTTAGCCGAAAACCTCATTCTGGTTCTTTAAAACAGGTTTTTCGGCTGAAAAAAAAAATTTTTAGATCGTGGGTCTATTTTTCGTCAATAGCCAGCACCATAAGCTTTAAAATAAGGTGTTAATCAAAGAAATCGATCAAGAATTGAGGAAAATCTGGCGTAGAAACCAAAAATAGGCTACAGAAATAATATATAAGGATAGTAGAGTAGCGTAACATGAAAAAACGCAGGAATGATTTATTTTGCAAATCATAGTAAATTTGTTTTTTCTCAAATCCTAATTATGTTCGCTGGGTTAAAATTTATCAAGGGAAACATTATATTCTAGATCAAAAATGAAAATCACATTTCTCAGCGAATAGTAATTAATAAAAGATTTTAAAATTAATTTTATTTAATTAAGTTGTCACAATGAAAATCATTCCATTGTGTAGTTTAATGAAAATTCCACTAAAAGCATTGCCACCATGTTTGTTTAGTCTCTAAAAACTTTTATTTTATTCAGTTGTAATATTTTTGTTTAAATCGGATAAAGTAATTCCTTTAAGAATGTAACAAAATGTAACTATGCTGAAAAAGTACTAAGGATGGTAAAGCAGTATTCTAAAAAGTTGTGCAATCACAAAACCACGGTTTTTTTCCCTAAGAAACAACGTATTTTATTGTAGAGGCTTCAACAACTAACCTAGAATAAATTTCTTTAGGGAAGATGAAAAGAAAGGTTGTATATTTCACAACAGTCGGCGCAGAAGTTTAGCGAGAAGAAAGAAAACAAGCATTGATTCCGAGTTTTCTAAAATACTTCATCAAGCTCACCTACTGTAACACAATTCAAAAAGTTTGCCTAGCGTGTATGGGTTTTGTGTGTTTTTGGCATTCATATAATGGCTTGAAGTAAAGCTACAAATGACTAGGTCGACTCCTTTGCCCCAAAATTATTCCGACTCAGACACTTACTCCACAACCCTAGCACAGCTAAGAGTTCCTAGGGAAAATATCCTGCTCAAACACGGACTCTTGGAACTTAAAAGATTTTGATTCCTGACTCTGACTCCGACTCCTTTATTCTTAAATCAGACCGACGCACAATGGGGCGAAAATGCCAAAAGGTGCTAAAAAATGCTTTTTAAACCTCACTCGTTTGTTTGCACATGCATGTAGTTAGCAAGTTTTTTCGATTTATTTGGACTAAAGGTCTAAAGTTTGCAGCTTTACGCAGCTAATTCCTTTTCAGGGTTACATACAGACTATTGATGACTAATTAAAAATAGATTCAAAGAGTGCATAAGAGTACATGTTTTTTTTTTCTTTTTTTTTTTTGAGTGTTTTGGAAATAAATAACTTTGAATTAATTAGTTTTCGGTGCTAATAAAAATCGATATTTGGTCTGAATGTTCGATTATTAATTTTTTTTCGTCTTATTACTATCGTTGGACACTAGAGAAATTGAATACTTGCCTTTAGTTTAATACCGCCTTTAATGAGAAAAAAAATATAGACTGCTTAAAAGCTTTTTTTTTTTTTTTTTGAAGTGATAACTTCTTATGGGAGGGTAAACCAATTTGTGACATAACACGCGTAACGGTGCAACTCTCGTCTCGTAATCCTTTCGTTCGCGCATGCGACAGAAGCGCGCACGTTCCGGGAAATTTTGTTTCTTTATATTTCGGTCTGATTTAAGCGTTAAGTGATAGTAGAAAAAGTAATGAAACTAACGCAATATGGATGATCGTCGCAACGTAACGCAATCTCCTAACGAAAGGTGAGATTAATAATACAATATAATACTAATAACATTGTAAACAATATATATTCAAAAGAGCATTTCATCTTTTATTTATTTTCAAAACAAAAACATTCTTGCGATTAGTTATACTAAACATACCATGTTCCATTTAGGGTTTTGAACTGTGATAAGGTGTACATATTTTAAACGAACTTCATCCCCGCAGATTGAGGACGGCCGAGAAAACAAAAATAATTAATAAACATTTAATTTGTTCATCACAGAGTAAAATCTAAAATGTTTCGTAAGTTCGAGTGTTTTTTCTGATAAACGAAATATTTGACGCGTCATTTAATCCATTGTTTTTCGCTCCGACATCAAAACTTATGATTAAAAGTAGTCTGAATGGTGATCAAAGAATAAAATTATTTTTTCATTTAGAACATTTTTGAAGTCGTATCAATGAAGCAAAGCAACAAATTATTATTGCTAACACATATATAACTCCAAATCAAAGTATTTCAAGTATTATTCAATTTATTCATAAACAGCTTCTAAATTATACACAAGAAGGTTCTGCTTTAGTTAATGAAAATTATTATACATTTCCTTTAATTTTAACTGGAAAGTTTAATGTTAATTTTACTTCTGATTGAGCTAAAAACTTAGCATCGTTTCTACAATCCATATTACAATTAAAAATGATTAATAAGCCAGAAGAAGCCACTACAAGTCACGGAAGCTACCATAAGCCAATTGTTACTTTCATAGGATTAAATAATGATAATAATTTAATCCTATGAAAGTTATCACTTCTGCCAAGCGTCCCGTGACGCACATTTTTTTTTTTTTTTTTTTTTTAATTCCCGCTTTCATGGTTCTTCATCGGCTAAAGAATTCTTTTAGTTTTGTAGTGGACAAAGCGCTCTGAAATTCAAGTTCGATTGGCCTGTGCAAAATTATTACTCTTCTATTTGTTGAATTTCGGAACCCCCTCCCCCCCCCCCCTTTTAAGCGTTTTTTGGCGTTTACGCCCCACTGTGCGACACCCACTTCATGACTTCGACTCCTCATCCCGAATTGGAAACAGAATTGATTATATACATATTGAAAGAGTTTTTTAAAATTTTATTTGATATGGTAAATGCTGATCCTTAATGTGTTGTTATATTAAGAGAAAGTAAAATTTTTATCCGTCAAAAGCAAAATACGCATTATAAGTATGATATTTACAACTGGGTACACATCTTCAGCATAGAACGTTTATGTACAGCTAATTACTCAAGGTTTTTCCGTTATTTTATGAAATAAACCGTTCCGCTGGAGTGCAAATATCATTTCAGCTACCAGTGTAAAGGCAGTTTCAGCTTCAACGAGAGAAAATCTGTCTCATGCTTGGTAATGGCTCTTCCAGACAGAATATCGGTGGAAACATAAAACTGTAGTATCTGAATGAGGGTGATTAGGTCTTCAATAGCAAGGAACGACTTTTAACTATTTAAAAAAAATCCGAAGGGGAATACGCAGTTTAAGCGGAAATTAATTTTATTTATTAATTTATGGTTCAACCTGCATCGAATTTCTTAAAGAAAGTATTTTCAGTATTAAGGAAGACACAGTATTTAATCAAGATCATCAAATTATAAGGCTTATGCAGTGATTCTGAACCTGTGGGGTGCGCCCCCTGAGGAGGGAATATCCAAGAGAAAATAGCATTGAAAGGAATTGATTAATTGCTGGAAAGGAAAAGCAGACACACAAATAGAAAAGAAAATGCATTTCAACATGTTTAATAATTGTCTTATTAAAGTCAACAACTTCTGAATCAAAACTTACTTCATAAAAACATACGAAATTAGAAATAAATTTCGTAAATATTAGTGACTTCCTTGTGCCTGTCTTGACGAACAAAGTTTTTTGAAGGAAGGCTTAACCACCCTAGAAAGAGCCACTCTCAGTTCCGTTTCTAGGTTTAGCCGAGATCTATATTTTGTATTCAAAAAAGTAAAAATAATCCTCCACACCTGACCAAAATTCAAATAGTGATTTATTATTAAATTGTCTTTTAGTTTCGCCACATCGTAAAGTCTAAGAATTTGTCTTCCTTATCAATTCGGGAATCTTATGAAATGGATCTCTAACCCACTCGTAACTTGCTATCAGTTTGCCGTCAGCAAGAAAATACTTTTTAAAATTCTTTGCTAGCATGGCTAAATTACTTTCAATGGTTACAAAAACTACTTTTACCTGTTCTTCTTCAGCTTTGTGAATTGCAGTACTGTTAGAGATTGGTAATCAACCTTATCTAGGTCCTAGATTGCACTGTAAAAACGATTCAAAAACGTTCCTGGAAAATGATGGGCAGCTGATGTGCCCAATATCTGCCAGTAACATATCTTGCAAATTCCAGGAACTTTGTCCGCTAAAATTCAGCAACCTTCCTGATATTATCCTGGAAGCCTCCTGAAAAATTCAGAAATCTTCCCGTTTAAAACCAGTCGTGTCCGTAGAAGTATTATCTTAGCACCATTCTGATTTATCAAGAAAGTTAAAAGAGCATTATTGCAAACACGGCCAAAGCTGTGCCAGAATTGCAAGTAAGTAGCGATAATTTTACTTGCCTGCAAATCTTGCAAAGCGATGCAGTCCACACTTTTTCGCTCCCTTTGGGAGTTTAATTAGCATGGACGGTTCGTACTTGAAGTAAAGCCGATACACTTTATAAATACGCTCAATTTATCTTTAAACTGGGAGCTAAAAATATTTTTCACAACAGTGAAAAGTCTGCATTCTTGCAACTTGTAGCAATTCAGGAAACTTTTTGTCAAGAACACTTAATTTTTCGAGGACGTGGATAAAAACCATTAAAATCCCGACACGTGACACGGAAATACTCAGTAACGTTTCAGAATTTTTTTACAGTGTGCTTTCAATTTATCTTCATTTATTTCTTTAATTTCCTATGTTCTAATAAGATTATAATAAAAACAAAGTTATGCTTAGTTATATTAACATTATATTTATTAGTTATATTACATAAATCTTTATTTCATGTAAACAATTAAGACAAATATATTTTTGCATGAAGCAAGTTCACGGTAGAATTAACTATAGAATGAATAAAAATGTATTACTATTTTGTTTTTAATTAGTAATGCTTTTGTGACTATGCTTGTAGCGAAGACACGGGAGGAAGGTAGCGGGCAATCCACACATTCTGGGGGTGACCCCCAAAATGGATTTTAGATTGTATTAGGTGAGCGACATATGCGTCTAAGGCCTGAAGGTTAGACGAACTTCATGATTACAGATCGGAAGGTGGAAAAGGGGAAATAACACCACAAATTAGCATCCCCCCACACCGGAATACCACTGGTCATGCTTATTTAAGCTATTAAAAAAACTACTTACATGTTTGTTAATGCTTGCTCAGATTATGGGAACTATACCATGAAATACGCAGGGTATCTCAAAAGTCCTTGCGACAATTAAAAGTTCATAGGAAAGCAACAAACTGAACGTTTCACAGATTCGCGAATATTTCATGACGTAGTAAAGAAAAAAAAAAAGAAAAACAATTCAAATTGTGTTTCAAGGTGACTCTGTACCATCACAAAAAGGAAAACAAATGTTATGTGAGTTGTTTAATTACTTTATTAATCAGAAAGAATACCTTTTCATTACTAGAGTTGTATTTGGTCACGGTTTGTTGTTTAAACCACTTCTAAATGGTACTCAAGCTCATCCCATGTTCTAGCCAGCATGGACTGCGGACACGGCTAAGGCATTGAGAAGAGATAAAATGGAGTGAAGACTTTCTTGCGTGAACCAAAGACTCCCAGTCACGTGATAGTTTTTAAAGCAAAGCATTGGAAGAAATCAGGTTTCTTTCGCTAGTTGCACGCAAAGCGTGTCCACCATTCGTCGTTGGGGAATCACGTGACTTGGAGTCGTAGCCTTAGCTTTAGCTAAGCTAAGCCAATGATTGGACTTGGTTAAGCCTGCTTGGTTAATTCATATTTTTAGATCTTCAGTGCGAGCAGTTGTGCACAGTTTGATAAAAATGAACACAAAAAAAAACCGTGAAACTGTGAAGTATTACGGCGCACCGCATATTCATACGACAATTTGTTCTTTTCTATGAATTTTAAAAAGTTGCCAGGGATTTTTCGCTTATTACATACTTTATGTTGTGAAATAATAAATGTATAATTTGTTAAAGTATCTAATACTGATTATGTTTAAATACAACTAAACATTTTAATAACTGACAAAAAAAAAAGATGTTTTGTCTATTTTTCCATATTCTACAAAAGAGCAGAAAGCTCGAATAAACATAGCCGACGGTTACTTCTTCAAATCTCACTTTTAGATATGAAATACACCAGCTCAGAAAGAAACACTCCGGTTTATTGAAATTCCAATACTTTCCTAGAAAAACAATGGATTGAATACTTTTACTGCTCCTGAGAATATAAAATCTCGTTGATGTAAAAACAGTGCGAATTTCATAAGAAATAAACTGGGGAAAGGAATGGGATGCATTCATACCGCATAGGATGAACTCAGTTTCAAAAAGTTCATTGCCTTTCACGCAGAACTAAAAAGTATCAGCTCTGGGGGGGGGGGGGGGGGGGGGGAGACTGAATGCTTTGAGCAACAAAGCAATACGTTTATCCTATTTACAGCTTTTCTATCTCGGTGCGCTGGAAGTAACCTATTTTACTACTTGAATAGTGAAGACAAAGAAACTGTTATGCTGAAATGGTTTTGTACAGAGAGTTCAATAAAACTAGGAGGAGGATGGATGGGTAGTATGTTGAAACATAAATTGCTCAGTGCAAGGTGAAAGTAACCTTAGGGTTTTTTATTTGGAAACCTTACTACCTGCACCCTTGATCAAAGCAAAGTATGTGAAGACCAAATTTGTGGTCATCTGAAGAAGTTTGTTTTTTAGCTACCATCTAGGGTTTTTAAATCGCATTAAAAAATTGCGGTACACAACGATATTTTTCATTTTGCATTCGTCAAATACATAAATGAAGTAGTCTATAAAAACTTACAACTTTTTTACGCTAGTAAGCGACAGTGAACCACGAAGAAATAAAATTTACTGCAAAATTTACTGTAAAAAAAGTGTTATTGCGGCTAATGAGGGAAAAAATTAATTAAAAAAATAAAGACAAAACTGCAACGTTTGGTATGAATTTCCTACACGAATGAGCTTCTAGTCTGACACAAGATAAATAAGATAAATTACTTGACCTAAGGAAATTCTGACCCAATTAAAGCCAAGCTGATGCGGCGGGAAAATTACTTATAATATACCATTATAGGTTACCTCTGTCATTTTACCTAGTAGAAAGAAAAGAAGAATACTGAAAACTTGAGCATAGAAAAAACATTTGTACTAGTACACACACACACACACGCCCACACTGTTTCATCTATACTTTCTTCTAGAATTTCAAGACAGCGAAATGCCGAAATTGAATTTGAATTCCTCCCCTTCTTTGGTGACTTCTGGGTTGTTTTACATTGGCTTGAACGCAAAGCAAACAGATACTCAAAGATTTTTAATGTCAGATTTCAAATTTAAATTTTATGAGCACTAAGTAGTTTCTGATCAATTTATTCATTTTTTCTCGGTGCTTTGCTCCACCATTGGCATTCTTTTGCACTACCAATCATCGAAATTTAAAAAAGAAAAAAGTTTTTTCGGTCCAGTGAAATACACATCAAAAATATTATCTGTACACTTTTCCAATTGTATATATATATATATATATATATATATATATATATATATATATATATATATATATATATATATATATATATATATATATATATATATATATATATATATATATATATATATATATATATATATATATATATATATGTATGTGTGTGTGTGTGTGTGTGTGTGTGTGTTTTATAGAAGTGAAGAATTCTTTGAAAAATTTAAAGAGGATTAAAATACTTTATGAATAGGAATTACTTGCATTTCGAAACAAATTGAAAATTCTTCCTAATACTTCTGTTTACTTTTGAGAAATAAAGCAATATTCTTAGAAATACACTCTGGGAAAAGTGGAATAGGAATTTGCTTTCTGAGAATTGCATCAGTTTCTACTAGTGTGAAAATTATGCGAGTTCCCCTCTGTGGACCGTTTTTAAATAATTGGTGATTCGGTTCTTTTCAGCAATGCTTTGCTTTTTGAAAAAATTTTACTCCTTTAAAATGAATGTCAGTTCCAAAGAAGATTGCACAGGTAAAAGTTCTTAAAATCTAAAATTAATGTATTGGGTAACAATTGGCAGATGCGTATTATTTTGTGTTTAATGTGATGTCGAGTATATTTGCGTTGTCTTAAGGACAATTCCAATTTAATAGATTTATCATTTGGTGAATAAAAACCTAACATTGAGTTTTAAAAAAAGATTATTTTTAGGTTACGTGAGTTTTATTATGAAGAACATGCACAAGTTAATTTTGCAGGCGTTCAGAAACATTATTTAAATAATGTTTGCTGTATCATTAAGGGACGTATCTTCAGAGACATGTCAGCTAATGAGCAAACACAATGTAAAATATATTGTTAATAGAAATCTTCGAAATTTAGTTGCATTACATAAAAGTAAACTCCATTTTCTTCAAAAAGGTCTCATTTAGAGTCTTATAGAAGCATATAGTAATTTATTTTTTTTAATTTAAAATAACAGTCGGTTATTCGGAATGTAAGCTATTCAGAGTAAATAATATGGAATTTTTTTTAAAGGAACTGGGACTTGCAGAGATATTCGCTATTTGGGAGTATCCGTTAAGAAAAGTTTTACGTAGATATTGTTTTGTCATGCAATATAATAAAGCTACTGAAAAAAAAATCTGAAAAAATGTATACTTACTCTTTGTTAGAAACTTATTAACAGAAAAATGGGAATTCACTTTGGCTATGCTACTCCCATCAAAACTGGGGGTCAAATTTTTACACCAGGAGAGTGACAAGCAGCACCAGGAGCGTGACAAAAATAGTTTCATCAAAGTTTATCAAAAGTTTAGCTTAGTAATAAAGAAATAACCGTGACCTAAATCAAAAAGTACCGGCAACATGGATGCCAGCACTTTTTAACATAAATTTCAGGAAAATTTGCGTATTGTTTTAGCAATAACCGAATTTTCTGAAGTTAAAAATTGTTGCCAATTTTGTATAATCAGTAATGGAGCAAAAAATGAAACGATGGATTTGTAGCAGAAAAGAGACACCTACATATAAATGATGTTATTATCATGAGCGTTAGAAGTACTCGTGACGGAAAGTTGAAACATTAAAAAACTTTTCATGAAATTGTTGAAATTGTCTGTTTAATCTTTAAGAAAAATAGCAGTAAAGAATTGTTTTATTATGATAGAAATTTTTCTATTTTTATTACTCACTATTTCTCATTTGTGTCAAGAAGACACACAGAGAAACTCATATCAAATCATGCAGTAGGGAGAAAGATTTCAAGCGCACTTGTAAAAGTTTTGATTGGAACGCGTACTAAGTTAAACCATGGGTAGACTTTCATTGAGATGTTATTCTAAAGCGTACTGATTGCAGTATCTACCAAATTTACTATTACCTTACAGCACTCTTTTGCTTTTAGATGCTTCAATAAATAATTTGAAAACAACAAAATAGATATCTTCAAAAGCTGACTTCCCTGAAAAATAATAGATGCGTTCATTTCCGCTTGTAAACCGGATGCTTGCCTTTCTATCTGATCAGTGGTCAGATTTAACTTTTTTTTTCACTTTTAAATATTGAACTAAATTATAATTTACTTGAATATAATTTTATCTTTGAAGGACATGGCAACATCATTTTCGATTTGCGAACAGTAGATTTACTGTTTAAACCAATGTCGTGTGCAATCAACCGATGTCTTGATGTGTTTTAAATTATGCATATTCGCTTTATATAGTACATTAATTTTTCTTGGTCATTTCTGCAAAAAATGCAACTTCTTTCCTTTATTTTCTCCAAAGCATAACACAAAAAACCATCCAGAGTTGCACTTTATTAAGCTGAAAATAAAATTCAGAAACAACACGGTTGAAGAAATGTACCAAAAAATTGCCTTTTCCGAACTTCTTGTTCCAATTTTATTTTAGTTGTCTCGAAAACAAGAAAGCATCAGTAGAAAAGGCGTGTTTACTGAAATGTGCGGATTCTACTTATAAAGTTGTCTGAAATTCCAAAGCCTCAACTGCATTGATGTTTTTTCCTCAGATATTCAGTCCTTTCATCTCATATCTATTTGCTACAGCAAAGTTACTTTCTTCTATCGTTCCTTCTTTCATCTTATTTTGTAAAGTTGTCCAATACTTATAAAAAAGAATAATTGCATTGTATCCAGGAAAAGAGGTTTTCGTTTTTTTCCTAGGGAACGCATTTCGCATTACCACCTGACAAAGTTTTAAATCTTTCGGCGAAGGATGTATGAGTACTTCTAGGTGTACATGTAGTTATTTTAGTTTTTTCTGGAGCGAACTTATATAAATGATAGATATTAAGTAAATTATATTATTCTTCTATTTTACCGCTTGAAGAAATATTTCGTTTGTTGAAATGTTTCAACGAATAAGGCATAAGTATTTTATTTTTTCCTTCAATGAAACAACGTAAATGATAGAAATTAAGTAATTTGCTTTTAATGTTTACCATCCTACAAAGTTTAAAATCTTTCAACGAAGGAAGGATTAGTAAATCGTCATGAGTTTGTAGTTATTTTAGCTTATTGTAGAACGAACTTACTTAAATAATATAAATCAACTAAATCATATTATTTTTATTTTTACTACCTGACAGAGCTTTAAATACTTTGTAAAAAGACCGCCCTAAGCCAGGGCTAAGGCAGAGATACTTAAAATAACCGTCAGCTCAGTTAATAACTGAGCTGGCGGTGTATTTTAAGTATTTCTGTAACTTAGTGGTAACTTACTACAAAGTACCATGCTTTGCCATCAATCTTTGAGTTGAACTGCACCATTGCTGAGGTCACTCATCTGGTGAGCTAATTCTACATTAGCTACCAGTTTGTTTGACTCTCTTGGCTCCCTTAAGAGGTTTTTCGCCTCCAGCTCAGGCAACTCCTATTCCGGGCTGATGAGTGCTAAAAAGCACGAAACTGCAGTCCTTGGGTTGAATATCTGAGCTGACGGTGCATTTTAAGTAGAGCATTAAATATTTCATTAAAGGAAAGTTTTTTTTTTTCATTTTTTTTAACTATTTGAAAACGTTTAAAATCTTTCAACAAAGGAAGGATAAGTAGAAAAATGTGAAGCAAAATGAAGTAATCAAGGTGACTACACTGTTATAATCATCTGTTTAGAAATAAAAACATCTATCTTCTCATTTTTTCTAAACAGTTTTGACTTTGAAATAAGTAAATGTCTGGTTTAAATTCAAGTAAACAGGCCAAAAATAACACATGCGCAGAAAGGAAAGCGGGAGTTGAATTTCTCCTTTCAGCGTACGAATACAAGAAAATATTGTCTTTTTGAACTTTGTGCCAGGAGCACTGCAAATGAAGGCAATGGATGAAAAGCGAGAATCATCTTTCTGTTACACTGTAAAAAATGCTGAAACGTTACTGAGTATTTCAGTGTAACGTTTCGGGAATTCACTGGTTTTTATCCACTTCCTGGAAAATTCAAGTATCATTGTCAAAAAGTTTCCCAAATTGTTACAAGTTGCACGAATGCAGACTTCTCACTGTTGTAAAAAATATTTTTAGCTCCCAGTTTAAAGGTCAACTGAGCGTAATTATAAAGTGTATCGGTTTCAGTTCGATCACTGCCTGTCTAGACTGTTTAAGCTCCCAGGGGGAGCGAATAAGATAATGGATTACTTAGCTTTGCGAGAATCACAGGCGAGCAAAATACCATAATAATGAATGGTACAACATGAGCTTATTTTCGAGACATTTGTATTCTCAAAACAATTCGATATGATCTCGACGAATATCTCAAAAATAAGAGCATGTTGTACCATTTGTAACTAGAGCGGTATTTCAAAAATAAGAACATGGAAAATCGTTTTTGAGAAGAGGGTATATTGCAAAAGTAAAAACTCTTACTTTTTAATTCTAAACCAAATTGTCTCGGAGCCATTTTGAGTAAGTAATGTTCTCAAAAAAAAAAAAAAAAAAAAAAAAACCGATTTTGACTCAATTCTAAGAAATTTGTTTTAACAGTGTAATTTTTTCAAAAGTAAACAAATTGGATTTTTTTTTAAAATTGCAGTACCTAAAGAAAGAACATTGTAATTGCAATGATTTTTTTTGCAGTAAATTTGACTTTCAAAAAAATATTACCAGATAGGGGGAGCTAAAAGCAGAGTAAATATTTCACCATTTCACTTTGCCCCAGTATTTTACTCTAATTCCCATACTCCCTTCTTCACGGTGTAGTCGTTTTAGTTGATATTAAAATACGTATATGACATAAAATAAATAAATAATATAATTTTTATTTTTTCTTACCTTCAGAATATTTTATTTTTCTTTGAAAGAATGAATGTGGTTCAAAGTAAAATCGGGAAATGTTTGCTCCGCTTTTAGCGCAACACATATAGTAACACATGTAGTCCAGTCAAGAAAAAAATACGTCTCAAGATTAAAGTTAATGATAATACAGGCAATTTTAAAAATTGATGCTCATAATGTAGTATTTTGTAAAAGTCAATGTTTTTTTTTTTTTTTTTGCTATTTTGAAATGATGCTATTTTGAAAATACCTCATGTAAACTATGTACCGTAAAACCTTAGAACTTCAGACCAGTGCTGCAACTTTAGACCATTGAAGGCATCAGGTAGTATGTGCCATGTAGTGGTCGTTGGAGCAAAGTTAAAGTCTTTAAAAAAATTCAGTAGGTTCGCAAATGTTGTCCAGCGAAGTTCATGTTGTTTATCCCAAGGTCCAGAGTTAACATTCTCGTGTCAAAATCCATTTGTGTTGGGAGGTTTTTGAAATTTTTGCTTATGCTCTCTAAGTCTCCTTCGAAACCTATATTTCCAAATTGAAGTCTCCGAAGTTAAGTTTATTACTTTTTTGCTTTGGTATCTAAGATTATCTAGCCTTATCGACGAATCCTGATATTGCTTTGTTTACTTGTCGTTTCGAAGTAGACGTAATATAGAAATTCGAGTTGCAACTTTAGACCACTCGTTTTTACTGTCGTTTGTCAATATTTTGCAAACAATTTTATATTGCCTTGAGCAGTTTTTTAGTTTTCAGGTTTTCTTTGGTTTTAGACATGAATACAGGGAAAAGAAAGAAGATAGGCGGCCGTCCTTGCCTCAACTATTCACCTGAATGCTGGAAAGCGTGATCCAAGAAATCAGGAGCAACCAAATTTCGACAAGGAAGGCAAAAATGGTAAATTTTGGCGTTGGCCTCATTCCCCCGATGTCATTTGCTACAAAAAAATATTGTGACAGCGAGGAAACCTACCCATTTGGGACAAAATTTGTATCAAGCCCCTGCAAAAGAATGATTAACAAAAATGATCTTGTAAAAAAAAAATAAAAAATAAAATCCAGGAGTAGGTACCTACTAATTGCTTTTCAGACTATCTAACGTTCAAATTTATGTATCTGAATGAAATATTGTATTTTTCGCAACTGATTTAATTAAAGAAAACCTGAAATTGACTCAAAAGATATAAATAAAATTTATTAAATCGGAAAAAGTAAGTACATTTTTTTTTAAACTTTTGCAGTGTACGGGATTGGAACAGAACGATCTATGCATTGTAACTTCAGATCGGAGCGGTTTATCAATGTGTATCATAGAAAATATGATGTGGTCTCACCACTAAGTGCAAACTTTATACCACTATCAAAAAAATTCCCCCTTCATTTGTGTCTAATTTAGATTTTTTTTCGAAGCGTTCATCTACAGCTGAGACGTATGGTAGTGTATGGTTAAATTCTCAACCTTTTTTGGCAAAGAATAAAGAAAATATAAAGAAAAATACACATAAAGTGGTCTAAAGTTATACTGTTTTATGGCAAATATTAAAAATAAAATAAATTACAATATTTTTATTTTTTAATATATTTTGCTTTCTGGTCAGGAGGAAGCATTGGCTTCAGTGTTCATTTTCACCCCTCTGTCATTTACATAATAAGTGAAGCATCGGAGTTAAAAATGATAAATGAGAAGTTTAGTGCATAATGTTGCTTGACACAACCCATTTGACTAATGAATGAGAAATGAAACTTCTAATACAATGGCGTACTAATACACACTTTTGAGTTATGAATGATAAATGAGCCTTTGAGAGCAATGCGAGTTCTTTACGTTAAGAAAACTAAAACTTCTTTAGTTAAAGATTTTTTTGAACTATTTTTCTGCTACCTTACCATTTTTCTATTTCCTAACCGAACAGCAATCTTTCCCGTAAACAACGTAAAAAATGCATATAATGAAGTAAAATTTCGTATAACTTATCCATTTTGTGAATTATCTTTGTACGCGTGTTAATATGTTAGTGAATAGATTTGCATGAATGCGTCTAAATAACGTTGATTTTTTGCATAGTTATAGAAATTAATCAATTGAATCATTATGTAATGGCAATCATACACTTTAATTTCAATGCAGTAGGGAATTCAAGGGCAGTTATCAAGGAAATCTTTCTTAAAAATGAATTTTTTCATCATCACGATGAATTTAATAGAGAATGATATATGGCTATAATTTCTATGATATGACAAGTGCAACGCTGGACAAGCTCTTGGATCACATTGCAAATTGCACCATTAAACCTAAGACCTTTTGGGGAATCTTAGTTTTTTTTTTTTTTTTTTTTTTGAGGGGGGATACAATTTTAGGAGCGCTCCGCAGCATTTTAGGGGAATCACTATAGTTCTTAAGAGAAAGGTTCCCCTGCAAGTTTCCGAAGCATTCCGTTGTTGTACGATAACTTCAAGTAAAATTGGCTGGCAAAATATTTTAGTGCGGACTGCCTTGCTTGAACAAAACGTTTTTTTTTTATGTAAGCGTACCTCTCTTGAGGCATTCGTTCATAATGCTGTTGCTTACGATTCATCAGGGAGACTGTCTCCTGCAACCTATTTGCATTTGGTTCAAAATAACTTATATTCCCTTATGAACGAAACCTAAAATGTTTAACCCGTCGACTTCTTTATAAAATTGTCTTTGTAAATGGTACAGGACTTTAAGACACAAAAAATTTTAACTTTAAACCATTTTGTAAAGAAAAAAAAAGGCTTCATACAAAACGTATACAAACAATTACATCGATTGATGCACTAGGGTAACAGGTTAATTTCTTATCTTGGACGCATAGAAGCTATAGTTATGCCGCGGAAAGATGACGAATGTACTCTGAATGCTACAGTGCGTTATCTCCAAAGCAAAACAGTTTGCCTCACCCCTATTTGAACAAATGGAATTTTTTAATCCGTCGTTCTTCGGACAGCCAAAACATTGTGCTTCTAAACTCTTATTTAGAAAAAAATGCGAAAGGTTCCAGGAAAATAATGGACTGTTGCTGTATCTAATTTTCGCCAGTAACATATCTAGTTAAAAACATGAACGTTTCCCGTTAAAAGTCAGTAATCTTTCTAAAAATAACCAAGGATATGTACGACGAAAAATTCCCAATAAAAGCAATTCATTGTTCTGGAATAAATCAGTAATCTCAGAAAGACCTTAGATATGTTTTAGTAACACCTTTGCACCTTCCTGATTTACTAGAAAAGCTCAAT
The DNA here is from genome assembly GCF_026930045.1 of Uloborus diversus. Taxonomy (NCBI): domain Eukaryota; kingdom Metazoa; phylum Arthropoda; class Arachnida; order Araneae; family Uloboridae; genus Uloborus; species Uloborus diversus. The sequence goes on along the minus strand of NC_072738.1, from coordinate 109,131,284 downwards.
AAACAACTACTGCATAAATTCATAAATTTTTTGATAAATTTTTTTTTCGACGATAATTATTTTCGAATAGGGAATTAAAATTATCCCTTCTTCAAGTAGAGTAGAATGATCAGTGAACTAACAAATCGCATCTTTTTCCCAGCAGTGAATGAAGGATTCAAATTTTAAGGTTGTTAAGTTTTTTCTTTGATGAATTCAATAAATAACTTTATTTCACAGAATGTCAGAATGAACTAGAACGAGTAGAAAATGTTGTGTTTTTCTGTTCATTTACTGGGTTGATGAAATTTTTTGTTAAACCTGCTTTCCCCCCCGCCGTCCAAAAAAAAGTAGTTACACGTTTTAATAAAGCATAAACCAAAATACGACAGTTTTTAATGATACTGTGCATTTTAGAGAGTAAAATTAGGTTTAAGTTTTCATTCATAACGGGGCTAACCTAAAATGATTATTTGCATTAAAGGCATGAGGACAAGTTACAAATGTTGCAGCATTTCACGTCGAAAATAACATGTTTTGCTTGTCATAACGTAATATGCTGTGTGCCACCCTTGTCAATTCTTATAAATTCGTCAAAGAAGAGGTAGCAATCTAACTACCAAAATGGGAATTAAAAGAAGGAACTGAGGATGAAATTTTAGTGCTTTTCGTGTATTTTGTAACAGGAAAGAAATAATCATAGTTTGTTGAAACTTACGGGCTATTTTATTCCTCTTTTGAACTGCATTTTGTAATTTTTTCAAGTTATTTCCGCCAGAAATAGTGGAGCTAAAACTGATGTCCACGGGCAGTCGCCATCAGAGTTTGTTGCTGGTGGAATTTACCGAAGCACAATTTTTATCTAATTTGATTAAAATATTCCTTTTTTTTAACACATATACTTCCTAAGAATATGAACCTAATTGCGATCGAAAAAGTAAAAAATGTCATGTTTTTGAGGTCTTAAATTACATGTCATGTTTTTCGACCATTTTTTTTTTCACATTTCCTGCATTAAAAAATATTTTTATTAACAATGTCATCCCACAGTTAGGTTTATATAGAGTATAATTAAAGAATAAATATTTACACCAATTTTCAGAACGATTGGCAATAACTATGTAAGCTAAAATGCATAGCAGTTGAAAAAATGTTGCTTCGAGAAAAACGCGCTTATAAAAAACTGCTATGAACGTTTTCGAATTTCTACAGTCACAAAAGTGCTCATAGCATCGAAACTAATCGAAATTTCTCACTAACATTTTGACAGATATTCTTGAATAATTTTAGTAACATTTTATGAAACAAAAAAATTGGTTTTTTTTTTTTTTTTTTTTGACTTATCTAAACTGGTTTTCGCCCTTAATTTTTGTTAAGTATTTTGCTAATTTTCTTTTACTAAGTTACTCTGATAAATTCTATGAGATTTAAAACTACGCCTTCTGACTTGTATGAACTTGATTGTCCCAAGGTGCTATGGATCGAGAAAAATTACAAAGCACATTTTCATTGGAAAGTTATTATATTTTTGAACCTTCGATTTAATAAAATAAATAAAAATTAACAAATATAATGAAGCAATTCTGACAACCCTTTGAGCCATTAGGAACTGCTATGTATTTAGAAATAAGGCACATGTTAATGTATGTGCGTAAAATACATCACTGTTGTAATAATACTAGAACTTCGCCCGTAGGTGAAATTTGCTTCTGCATTTGAACGAAGCAACTGCCGTTTCGGTGATATTTTGAGAGTTGAAATTTTTACCCTAACTCCAGTGGATGAACCCTAACATCCAGTAGATAGCGTTCATTGTTGACCTCTTTTTCGTTACTTCATTCCTCTGAAATGACATTCTTACCAGCAAAGCAGGTAAGTTACCAAATCCAGTTCAGCCTCGTCAAGATTAAGCACTTCCCTGCATGTTAAACATTACCAAAAATTATTATCAAATTATCATGCTATAGCGCGAGTTCCGTTGTTGGTGATGTCAGGAGCGTTACCCGATCAGTGAATTTGCCTATTATATAAATGAGGATGGATGAAACGATATGCTTTTGAGCAAGGAAAAAAAGTACTTTCTTCTTCTTCTTCTTATTTTTTTTGACGCCCTTAAAATGTTTTGAATCGAACCAAAAAAAGGAGGGAGAGAGAGAGGAAAAAAAATAACTTAAATAACACAAAAATTTAACAGGAGGGTTACATTTCAATAGCGTATAAAAGCAATAATGTCGGGGTCGTCATTAGGCTTTTCTTAAAGTAATCACTTGTGGTAATGCAACGAGTCGTTCCTCCTACCAGTCGAAATGAAAACAGTGAGATATACGTATATATGTCTTCATTAAGTTAGGACGAGTAATTAGTTTGAAAAATGATCTTATTCTTGAGACATTATCTCAGTAAACTCCTACGTGCAACTACTAGTTTAAAAGGGAATTCATAAACCTAAAGTGAGATGAAAAAAAAAGTTTTAAAAAATACAGATATTTTTTAAGTGTTTATTTAGTTTTAAATTATTCGTCCTGTGTTCAAAACAAAATTTAGTAATTGTTTTATAGAATGTCTAGTCCTTACCGGTTCATCAAAAACTTTTTTTTCGATTTCAACAGTTGTTATAATAATTATACATTACAGTAAAGTAAAATTTTCTTCTACACGTTGAAAAAAATCTTTAATATTTATATATATATTTTTTTTAACATCACCACTTTCAAATAGCATTTAACACACGAAACTGTTTGTGATAATCTTAACAATGGCATAGCAACAGCTAATTCCCAGGTCAATATCTTTTACACTATTTTTATCATTCAAACTACACAGTGTACCGTTTTTTAGTCCACATTACCGGGATATTTCTTATTACACTGTAAAAAAATTCCGAAACGTTACTGGTTATTTCCGTGGAACGTCTCGGGATTTCACACGTTTTCACCTATTTCCCCGTAAAAACAAGTATCTTCACAAAAAAAGTTTCCTGAATCGCTACAAGTTGCGCGCGTGCAGACTTTTCACTGTTGTGAAAAATACCTTTAGCAACCAGTTTAAAGATTGAAAGAACGTGTTTATTAAGTGCATCGGCCTAAGGTTGTTTACGGCCTGCTCAGATTGACGAAGTTCCCAATGAGAGCGAAATAATGCTCAGATTGACGAAGTTCCCAATGAGAGCGAAATAAGTCAATGGATAGCTACAGCTTTGCAAGACAGGAATTGTGGGCAAGAGATACGCTTGGTTCCTTCTTGCACAGCTTTGGCCGTGTTCGCTCTGATTTTTATGGAGTCTTCTTGGTATATCAAGAAGGTTCTAACCAATAGCACTAAATCTAGTTATTTTTTCAAGAAGGTTCTAGAGACATGAGTGACTTTAACAGGGGAGATTTCGCACTACTTCAGAAAATTTCAAGGTTAATTTCAGAAAGTTTACTGACTTAAAGCGGAAAACGTTTCTGGTTTTTCCAAGATATGTTACTGGAAGAAATTGGGCACATCAGCTGCCCATTATTTTCCAGGAACGTTTCTGAATCGTTTTTACAGTGTAAGAGTAATAACCGTATCATATTCAGTTTGCGTTTATCTGTGGATCAATTTTTAACTATAGATCAAGAGTAAAAACTAATACTTATTTCTCATTTCTTTTGAAGGAAAGTTATTACTTTGTTATCAGTATTAACCAATAAATGTAAAAAAATATTTTGTGCTAAATTTTTTAAATTAGACTAAAAAAGTTTGAAAAAAAACTACACATTGACTTAGTTTTATACTTCGGAAATTAATATTATTCCATTAATATTATTTCATATTACAAATTGAAGGCCTAAAAAATAGCAGAGGCTTTTTACATTGTTGTTTTGCACAATTTGATGATATAATTCCTGAAACGATTTCGAGAAATTTCCTTTTAATCGAGTTTAAGAAAAGAACGCTCATAACACATATTTTACTTCAAAATGGCTCAATGTATGTTTTCCCATATCGGCAATATAAAAAAGCATGGGTAACACATCAAAAACATTGTTATAACAAATTGAAAAATAAAAATAAAATAGGACCGATTTACTTCAAAACCAGCTGAACTTTACTGAACTAACTAATCATACAATACGTCTTGCAACAATGCAGAGTACAGAAATAAAGTCGTACAAAGAAAGTTCTTTTGAAAAGAAAAAGCAAATGTTTTGTAAATATTAAATGGGTTAAGAGTGAAATTTTTTTTGGTTTCTCCTACAAAAATTTGAAAAGGAATGAATCTGGTTTTAATACAGTACGAATTATTTGTAATATTATTTGCTAAGAAGAAGTAGCATAATTAATTTTTCTCTGTAAAAACAATTCAAAAACGTTCCTGGAAAATAATGGGCAGCTAATGTGCTCAAAATTTTCCAATAACATATCTTGCAAGATTTGCTAAAAATCAAAAACCTTCCTAAAATTAACCTAGAATATTTCTAAAGAACTCAGAAATATCCCCGGTTAAAGAAAGTTATGTCCCTGGAACCTTAAAAGAGAACTTAGGTAGGTTTAAAGTACTTAGTTGGCTTCTTCCTGATCTACCAAGGAAGCTCAAGAAGCATTGTAACCACGGCCAAAGGAGAGACAGAACTGCAAGTACGTACCAAACATCTCACATGCAGAGCTACGTAATCCAGAGACATAGTCGTTCTTTTTGGGAGCTTAGTCTATCCAGACGGACCATACACTGCTTCTAGTTAATGCTTCTAGTTAATCCTCCAACTGATAGCTAAAAATATTTTTATATCAGTCTTTATTCGTGCAGTTTGTAGCAATTGAGGACACCCTTTGACAAACCCTTGAAATCTCGAAACGTTCAACGGAAATAACCAGTGACCTCACGCAATTTTTACACACTGTAGATGTAACATTACAATTTGCAATTAAGATTAAAGACCTAAAAAAAACGAGCTGATGTGTGCATCACATGACTTCCTTTTACTCCAATTTAATGGCATTTTCTCATTATTGGCAATTTTATTGTGATTATATTGTTTACTCTCTAAATATCACCAACAGTGGCCATATTGAAACCAAATTAAAAAAAAAAAAAAAAAAAAATTCGCAAAATTTGTCGCCAAGTTGGCGACAGAACTTGGCGACCAAAAGACTGGCGATGTATCACTAAGTATCCGACAAATTATAACACCACTTGAGTTTAAATCGAAATTAATGATTATTTCCCCCCAAAAAGGGGCAAAAGACCCCCTTAAGTACATCTGAATGCAACCAAAATTGAAGGTGCACAACTAGGCCCCACTAGGAGTCTACGTACCAAATTTCAACTTTCTAGGGCATACCATTTTCGAGTTATGCGAGATACATACACACATAAACACATACACACATACGCACATACGCACATACATATGTATATACAGACGCCACGAGAAAATTCGTTGTAATTAACTCGGTTGTCGTCCAAATGCATATTTCGGGTGTCTGTAGGTTCCTTGGCATATATCCACGTGTGGTCGGGTCGAAAAAAGAAACTCAACATTCATTCGGGGGTGAGAAAAATGTAAATTAAGGCCGATTTTTGAGTGAAATTTTTTTCGCGAATGCAATACTTCCTTTTTTGTATAAGGAAGTAACAATGTCCATTCTAAATTCTTCTAATTCAGAGCTAATTTTCCTCCCAAGAAATGCGGAGTAATTCTCCTAAAAATAGACGGAACACCACCAGAAGAAACTCAAAAGGGAAAAAAATGGAAAGCATGACAACTTAATACTTAACGGTTTAGCCTGAGGAATAACTTCTCTTTGTGGACACCCCTGTCTAAAATCCTTTGCATATTTGATTCATGCTAATTCAGTATTGTGAAGCATGTATTTGAATTCTAGATTACAAGATGTAGCTTTAAAATAACTCTTTATGATGGAGATAAGCCTTGAAACCAAGCAATCATCCTTCCTACGTCGCGAGGCAACAAAAATTTATTTGTGGCGTCAGTGTACAAATAGAATCGGATTTTTGATCATTAAAATGAAGTGGACATGTTAAGAATTTGATAATTTTTATTGAAAGAAGTTTGATTAGATAGATGTAAATATTTTAAATAGCCGCAATAAATGTGTTTCTAATGTAAGAATTCATAATCAAATTCATAATGATATTACTGTTTAGACAGTTAGTTTTGTCACAAGGACTTAAAAAATGTGTTACGAGACGGTGACATTTAGAGTCGGTAGATAACTAATAAAATATGGTTGTTGAATACGGTATTTTTAGTACCAATTAATAGATTTTGGCACCTATTAAAGAGTTTACTTTTTTTTTTCTAATGCGTATATCTTCTATTTTTGTATGTTTGAAATTTTTTCTGATTTTTTTTCAAAAGATTACAATTACATAAATAATTCAGTAGCAAGAACCTCCATAGTTAAGGAGAGGAAAAAAGCATTTATTGTTTCCTTTATCTGAGAAGGGGCGAAAAAAATGTGCCTACATAAATAGATTACTTCCCAAAAGTAAAGGCATTTTCTTTTCACATTTCTATTATCTCACATGACAACGGAATTTATTTTCACATTCTTCAAGCAGCGCATTAGGGAGGGGGAATTTGTGTCCATGTGTAGTTATTAGTTCATAAGGAAGAGGGAATTTGTTATTACATATTTCTCTCGGCTTACACTGGTAAAGAACCCATTTCCGCGCATTTCAATTAAGTTAAGAGAGATGGGAATTTCTTTTTCAATTCTATTCTCTTGCGGAAAAGAGATGGCATTGATTTCCACTTATATATAATTTTTCCCAAGAATGAATTCATATGGTTTCGACTAGTATATGATTCTCCAGTTCACAGAAGTACCCGAAACCAATATTTTGTAGTGTATACGTTTTTCGTTAGCACTAATAGGGCTAGGGGTTATCTGCGTATTGTTTTTCTCTTATAAACGGGAGAGACTGCATTTTATAAAATAATTTTGGCTTATACAAGATTATTTTTCTGTCCTTTTCTGTACGTGAAGTAAGAAGAAATTCTTAACATACATTTCAATTAATCAATGAGTGACAGAGATCGACCATACTTTTAAATTTCACCAGTGAGCAAGAGCCGGGGATATGATTTTGCATAACTCTATCGGAAATACAAAACTGTAAAAAAAAAAAAAAAAGTTAACACACGATACACGATGCATGCAATAGCTTTAAAAAATCCCTTATACTATGTAAAAATTGTAAACAAAATTTAAATAAGGAACGCTCATTATGTTTAACGGATTGTACACTGTAAACACGATTCAAGAACGTTCCTGGGAAATAATGGGCAGCTGATGTGCCCAATTTCTGCCAGTAACATATCTTGCAAAATGCAGAAATGTTTTTCGTTGAAATTCAGTAACCATCCTGAAATTATCCTAGAAACTTCCTAAAATATTCAGAAATATTCCCGTTAAAAGCCAGTCGTGTCTCTGAAAAATTCGAGTAAACTTAAGAAGGTATAATATAATAGCTCGGCATCTTCCTGATTCATCAAGGAAGTTCCAAGAGCATCATTGCAAACTTGGCCAAAGCTTAGCAAGAATTGCTGGCAAGTAACGAAAATTTTACTCGCCTGCAATTCTTGCAGTGCGAATTACAGTGTACAGATATGTAAGTAAATTGTGCAAACAGATTAACTGAAACAGATAAAGCTATAGGTGAAATTTAAAACCAAGAAGGAATGGGAGCGAACAAAACTGGTCTGGGAGCTTAATACTTTAGTCACTGAATTTAACAAAAAGTTGCCCCACTAAAAAAAATCTGAAAACTTACTGATTATTTCCGTGGAACATTTCACGATTTCACAGGTTTTCATCCACGTCTTGTGAGAATCAAGTATTTGTCAAAAAGCTTCCTGAATTGCTACACGTTGCACGAATGCAGAATTCTCATTGCTTCGATAAATATTTTTATTTTCTAGTTTAAAGATTGACTGAGGGTATTGGTGTATCTGATTCAATTCGATTACGGCCCGTCCAGATTAACTAAGCTCCCAACGGGAGCGAATGAGTTTCTGGATTTCTTAGCTTTGCAAGAAATGCGAGCTAGTTAGATTCTTGATTACTTACCTGCAATTCTGTCTTAGCTTTGACGATGTTTGCGATAATGCTTTTCGAGCTGTCTTCATAAATCAAAAAGGTGCCAAGATATTACATTTAACCAATCTAAGATTTCTCTGTAGGATACAGTGAAAATGATTGGCTTTTAACCGGGAGATTTTTGAATTATTCAGAAAGATTCCTGGATAATTTGAGGAGAGTTGCTGAATATTAATGGAAAGTATTCCTGTTTATGTAAGATTTGATATATGCAGAAATCGGGCACACTATCTGTCCATTTTCCAGGAACGTTTCTGAATAGTTTTTACATTGCAGTACTGATGTTATGTTGGGCATAATATATCCATGTTGCCAGCGGCAAACCTAAGCACCACAAACGAAAAACGGAGAGTTAGCAAGTGAAGCAAATAAAGTGCGAATCCTCGAATTATTTGAATGAAAAATATTGACAACATTCTAAACAGTAACGGTCCAGATGGTCCTTCACAGCATATCACAGCTTTTAGTACTTCAAGAACTTCCCAGTACCCTCTGTAAAGACTAAAAAGGTACTTTCACATTTAAAAGTGATTAATAAAATTTTATGATTTAAGAAAGTTCAACAATCTTATCTGTGTTTTTAATTTGATGCCGGAAAGTACTTTGAAGTGACAAAACCAATCTTAAAAATTAAAAACCAAAATGTAGCAAAAAATTATTCAATAAACATACTGATGATTCTCTGACTATACTTTTTACAATGTATAACCAATCTAATACAAACTCGCTGTCTTTTTATCATGAAAAAGTGTCGGAACGACAAAATTGAGAGAACATTCTTAAGCTTTAAGCAGAGAAGTCGTATCAGTACATTTAAAAAATGAATTATTGTCATTGTACGATTCCTTGCATCAAAACTTATTTAGTGTTTTCTGGTCATTAATTAGTGGTGTACATTAAAAACGGTTCCTGAAAAACTGACTTCTGAATCAAGTATATTGCGGTGTAAAACTTTAAAAATTTAATATCCTTTATTGAGCTAAACTACAAATACGACTTTTTTGTTCAGCAAGACCCAATAAGTTATCTTAATTGTTCATTAAAACTTCCGTACTTCGGGAAAAAAATCGTAGACTTATGTTTAAAAAGTTTCTAACCAAGCATTAAATAAAAAAGGAAATAGAAAAATAGCCGGAAAGCAAATATAATGCACTTTAAAGACCTAAGGTAAAATGCGTACATTCATTGATCATTCGTGATTGGATTACATAAAACCTCGATAGAAACAAAATTCATTTTGATAGATCACATAATCTGTTGTAAAAAGTTTAAAAAAAATGCTTTAAAAAATGTTTATAAATCCTATTTTAAGCAAATTTTATGAATTATCATGGTAAAAATCTATAAATCAAACATGAAATAATATCTTTTGTATCTGATCTACAACTTGAATTTATCTGAAAATATCGTAGTCTTTCAGAAGGTCCGTAGGGAAACTGCATTTCAGTGAACTGCACTAACTGACATCAAACCGAGCATCATAAAATGAAAAACGTAACGTGTCCGGCGAGGAATAATAAAATGTGATGCATTTAATGCTCCGATGCGCACTTGGAGTAAGTTGTAACTAGTCTCCTGAAATGGTTCTTTCTAGTTCGGAAGGGACATTAAAATTGTTGATAGAAAACACTAAACCCTTCAACATTGTTTTACAAGGTTTTAGGATTGATTAACTAGCAAAATCCCAATATACTCTGCTTGTTAATCAATGTTAGAAGAAAACCTACCCTCTCTGAAAGGTTCTTTGCCAAAGCACAGTTCTTTCACAGCACAGTACATACATAAAACATATATATATATATATATATATATATATATATATATATATATATATATATATATATATATATATATATATATATATATATATATATATTTATATATATAATGTATATATATATATATATATTTATATATATAATGTATATATATATATATATATTTATATATATAATGTATATATATATATACTATTTAAGTTTTTCAATTTGATAATTTCTTAAAATAAACCATAGATGAGGTCATAGGGACAATGTTTTATCAACATGAAGTTTCGGACTAACAGAACAATATTTTTCGATTCGACCTAGTACACAGTGCTGGTTCACACGGAGCCGTTGTTAAAATTACATGAATCTTTTTTCACAATTTTTTTGGCATACAAGGAAAAGTATAAGAGAGTGTGCGACTTGAAAAATCGACTTTCGACATTTTTGAGAAACCCTAAGGTCCACATAGTGAAAAAATTGAGAGAAAGTTAACGTTTTAAAAATATTTTTTTTCTTTCTGCTTTTTTTTTTTTTTTTACCGTGACTTGATCACTTGAGACTTTAATGAGTATGAAATAATAGTTAAGTTAATTATGCTAGAAAATATAAATGTAAAAATATTATAACTACAAAAATGTCGCAGGGATAGGGATGGCTATTTCTATTGCCATAAATATCGTAGAATAAGTACTTTTCGACAGTGCAGCAAACTGAGCGTCGAAAAATTTTAGTAGAAGAATGAAGTTTTGAAAGGTAATAAGCTGAAAAAAATGAACTGAGAAATGCCGCGGTTCTTTTATTTCTTCCCTTTTTTTAGATTTTTAAAAAAGAAAACGAAACAAAAGAAGAAAAAAATCATAAAAATTAAAGGGCGGCATGTCTTTGAATTAAAGACAAAAGGCTAAACTTCTGAAAGAAGAGGAGCAATTTCGTCACTTCACTGCGATTAAAGAAAGATCTGAGAGTGGAAAACCATTTTTTTTAAAATTTAAACTGCCTGATATGTTAAAAAAATGTTTTTGATTTGTGAATAATTTGATTCAGTAGAAAGTGTTTCATACTGAATAGGAGAGTGTTTTCGAATTTCAGTTCAAAATATTGCCATCTTTAGGACCCAGATCTCAAATAGAATAATTTATATTTTTTGCGCATTTCTGGTTTTTTAGGTTTAAATGAATTTTTTGTTTATCTTTTGCATTCGTTCACTGCAATATTCTTATCTTATAATGTTTCCCTCGTTATTTTATTATATACAATGTGTCAAACATTATTTTTAAATAATGTTTCAGCTCTTAATTATGCTTTATCAATATAATGCGCTTTATCTAATTTTTAAGTTTTGTCTTTTAAAAACTGCTTTCATATGCTTTGTGTACAATATATAGCTGCATTTAACAATAAAAAATATATTGCTATATTATAGCTGAACTGTTTGGGCCTTTCTCAATGTCCCACTATACGCCGCATGTCTTGTCTCATTGTGCTCCTACGTGGGAAACAGTGGAACAACTTGAGGGCATTTCGATTTTTTTCAAGGATATATTAAGAAAAAATATTTTAAAAAATACAGTGAGAATTTAAAAGTTCTATAATCATGTTCTGTAATTCAAATTTCTTCAAAACCGAAGTTAGGAAAAATGTAACAAAGGAAATAAAACTTTTTCTTCTTTGGCCTGCTCTCCTCTACCGTACTTCAGTAATTATTGCTGAAAAGTGCTGATGCAGTAATTGTACTTCAGTAATCGTTGTTGCTAGATTGCTGATTCACTTGTTTCATCAATTAACTACTGCAAAAAAATCTATCATTGTTTAATTTTTAATAAACTAATCTTCCCTTCAGTAACATTGCATAAAAAGATTTTCTTTCAAAAACACACACAATAAACGTAGCCTTTGAGTACATATTTCAAGATTCGATTTAGAACGCATATGCTATTTTTTTTTTTTTTTTTAATCATCGTCGTGGTAGAAAATTAGCAGGTAACGTATCTGCGAAGGAAAGTACCATTTTTTTCTTGTTGATTACAAATTTTTGGATTATCTTTTTCATACCTTGTTATAAACAAAAATCATAGTAATACTATATACACATGTCCAAAGAATACATATGCTAAAATTATAGAACTTAATGTATTAAATATAGTAGTATGTGTACTGCTAAGGTATTCTGTAAAATACCTATGCCGCTATTATATACCACTCCTCAATATTTTTGAGAATGTCGACGATCTTAGATTGCAAACATTATAAGACTTTATCATAAATGCAATAACTAATCGCCAATATTTTGCATTATAAAAAATACAGTAAGACAAGCTGAAATGTGTCGCAATATCTCTGCAATAAATACCAGGTTTGAATATCGGTAAAATATGATTTTTTCATATTTTGGCCAAATGTAACTAAAAGCAAATTGAACTTGCCTGAGTAATTTATATATTTTTTCTTTTGAAGTGCTTTAGCTTGCCATTCAAACGACACTACTTTTTTTGTGACAACTGAAAGGTGCAAGCTGTTTTAGATCTCAAAAATGCTTTAAAAATGTCGAAAATGCCACATTTTTGTGACCTTCATTGACCTTGGGGCAACTACTTGCAACAAATTTATCATTTTTTTTAAATTCGACCCTTCTATGTTTCAAACATAAAAAAAGTTAGAGGCAAGCAGTTTGTGGAAAGAGTTGTGGCTCATAGCAATTTCCATTTCTCAAAATTTCGCTTACTCTTTGATGTCAAATTTTAGATTATCTTTTTCATACCTTGTTATAAAGAAAAATCATATAAAAACTAAAAGACCAGAAAATACATATGCTAAAATTATAGCGCCTAATGTATTAAATCTAGTATTGTGTGTACTCTTTAGTCATTTTCTAAAATACCCATGCCGTCATTTTATAATTTTCCTTAACATTTTTGAGAAAATCGACGATCTTAAATTGCAAACATAATAAGACTTCAGCTTAAATGCAATATCCAATCGCCAATATTTTGCATCACAAAGAAATACAGTAATCTAAGCTGAAATGCGTCGCAATATCTCTGTATTGAATACCAGGAAGAATATTATCTCTTGGAAATAGTAGGCAGCAGAAACTCAGAGAAATAAATGGTGTCATTATCTAACTATAATTAAAGAGTCCAGTCTTACGTGTTTCTTGGTAAATGTCCAAATTCGTCAGCCGCGTTTACTAAAATGTTTCATTAACTGAAATTAGTGTTATAATAAATTTCTTTAAAATGGAAAATATGAGCTGGAGCTTACAAGTAATAATTTAGCGTGTTTATTTTTCTTATTTAGAGTAGGCGTTACAGAAAATAAATTTAATCGCTGTTTCACAATTTTTTACACTACGTTTTTTTCTGTTTCTATTACATTGCCTCTTTTTTTCTTTTTGGACTTTTGTATACTGAATTGGCTTGCGTTTTGAAAGTTAGGATTTTCATGAATGTAATACTGCAGTAGATTCATAATTCAAAATTTTATTAAAGGTGCAACGAAATAGTACAGTATGTAAACAAGAGATAACTGCTTATGTTATAAATTTGAAAGTGCCTGAAAATAGAGCATAAAACTTTATTTGTACAGTCGCAAGTGTCATTCACTGGGTCAAAATTCTTACGGCAAATTATATAATCTCACCACATAAACGAATGGATGCCACTTCTTGAGCACTAGGACTGCAAACGGTGAAATACAAATATACAGACCCATTATAAACAAACAACGTTAAAGTGTCTGACGGCAAAGTTTGAACGCGTAATTTACGATTTTACAGTAATTATGCTTGAGTCAACATACTAATTTAAAGACAGCATTTTTAGCAAATTTGTTGTTCGGTGCTGTAAATTTCGTTATGTAACTTAATGACGTTTAAAATTCGTTTACATTTTTATTCAAAAAATAATAAAAAAATAGTAATAAAAGTAAAAGAAAATTTCATAAACTTAAAAGAGCAAACCCCCAGTCATCAAAAACAAGTGCATGCAAGCACATTAAAATGTTTTGTATCTTTGAAACGTCAGAGAATTTAACAAAATAGAACATTTGATTTTAAATGCCATAAAAAAGCTCACAACGCCCGATTAAAAATTCCTCTTCTTAAAAAATAAATGTTGCATTGCAAAACTTAGCTACGCCAAAACAATGGATTTTTTTTCCTAAATCTATATTTTGATGTATGTGCTTCGTTTCAGAAAAACGATATCGAATAAAGTTCAACAGGCGGAAAACATTTATTGGAGATGCGTACATAGTATTTCTATAATGTTAATGACGTTCAATAACGCGACAAAACATTTTTTGTTGTCGCATTTGTGGTAAATACAAGAGATTTCGATAATATCATGCAAAATCTCATTCAAATATTTGAATAGAAACAAATATTAGAAGAGAAAAATAGAATAAATGGCTCGTGTTTGAAAAATGATGCTGGATTTTGTTGAAACATATAAATGAATTCGATACTTAAAATAGCACCACATTATGGGGGAAAATTTAAAACGGTTAACGTTAAAAAAAAATTGCAGATTGTTGGGTAAGGGAACCTTTGTACCAAAGACTGCGTTAAAAAAAAAAAAAATAATAATAAATAAGCCACTGCCCTTTTTGAAACAGCTATACAGGTATTTTTATTGTGCGAGTAAAAATCATTTGATAGAGAATATTAATAGTGTCGAAAATAACAAATTATGTCCAATAAAAGAATTTAGTTTTTCTTTAACAAATATCTTCAGGTGCAGGATATGACTGCACAAAGCAACTTACTAAAAATATATTTGATTCGTAACAAATAAATAAAAAACCATGTATGGATTTCATAAATGTAACAATATAGTCTCCACTACTTAACAAAATCCCTTATCAAATCATGTAATTCTGCCAACGTTTGATTTTAAAAAGCGGTTGATTTTATAAACCGGCATGTACTCACATTTTAAAGCTAAATACTCTGAAAACGAAATAGATTTGTATGCCTTATGCTTTATTTTAGTGTAAGTGTTTCAATTATAGTTGATATTATTTTTTTTTACTAAAGGATCTTAAAATAATGGTGTATTGTTATTTGATGAACCGAATTGTAAAGTAAAGATTCAATATCTCTTGAAAGTTTATAAAAGTTTTGAAACTTTCAACCACCTCTTGTTCTCAAGTGCATCGTATGCTGTCAAGGGCTTCTCTTACAAATCAGTGAGAAATCCGCATTTATGCAACTAGTAGTAATTCAGAACAATATTTTGTAAAAATAAATATAACTAGCAAAACCAGAAACTTTTCAGTTAATCATTTAAAATTCGTGTATCATAGCGCGAATCCCCAGTGGCTCCCCGAGTTCTATTCCCGGGTTGGGCATGGTTGATTCAGCTGTTCATCCCTTCAATGAGTTGATGAAATGAGTACCAATCGTACTTGGGAACTAAACACTGGGGGTTCCACGTTAGGCTGACCACCTAACCGGAACTTCTACCTTGCACCCCAGAGCCCCTGGTTATTAAAACTGAGTTGGGCACAGTAGGACTTGGCACCCACGGACTGTCATGCCATAGGATTTGATTTGGTATCATAGTGCATTGCTTCGGAAAAAAAAGACATTTAGCTATCCCTTTCACGTTGATAAGTACACTTTAACCTTAAAGTAGCATTTTTTATGTAGTGGCTGTAAATGAATCATTTTTCGTAAATATATTTTGTTCTATTCGGCAGAATTCGATGAAATTTGGTATGATATCATATTGATTTTAGCCTTTGAAACTCACTTATGCAATAAAAATTGCTGTTCCCTTTCGAAAAGTCAGACTTAGTGCTCATTTTGCTTTGTACAGGGTGGTTATAAAATAACATGAGGTGTTCAAAGCCCTCTAGCGAGTGAAGTAGTGGACGAAACATTGCCAAATTTCATGGGCATACACAGTAGACCATGGGATTTCGATTTCTGAAATTAAAAAAAATAGTACCAAAAATCGCAACCAGGGAATATTTTGGCGTTGAAAAGGTGTATTATTGTGACTGTTGAACGATTAAATGCTAACTGATAAATATGCATCAATTCTATGCACAAAATATGATTTTTACCAACAAGTGAGATTCAATATGACCAACATCGAGATTTTCCAGTTACTGCATAAAATGCACAATATTTTCCACGCCTCTCGGGGGGGGGGGGTAATTTCGCCTACCTGTAACATTTTTTCTAGTTTTGAGAGTTGAGATATCGGGGATATGTATCAGATACACAACACCGTTACGAAATCCCCATGGTTAAAAATCACAAGGTGAAAGATTGGGCGACCACGGCGACCGTAGGAAATGCATGACAAGTAAAACCGCTGTCAAAGAAATGGTGCCGCCATACACTCAGTACCTAAAGCCCAACATGGGGTGGTGCACCATCTTAAATGAATATTATTCAGAAAGAAATCCTTGCTGCCGCGGGAAAATTTCGTCCTGACGACTTTTGGTAAAATTCTTCTCTTTTTTGAATTTTGAATTTTGAACAATTGAAATTTCTCGTTGATGTTATTGAACCTCATTTGTAAGCAACAATTATTTGTAGCCAAAAACTTGATGTGTGTTTTTCACTAGCGTATTTTGGCAGTTAATTCTTCAGCATTTGTAATACACACCAAAATTCCCCCTGGTGGTGACATTTGGTACTATTTTTTATTGTAGAAATCGAAATTTCATGGTCTTCTGTGTACGCCTACGAAACTAGGCAATTTTTCGTACAATACTTCGTTTGCTAGAGGGCTCTGAACACCACATGTTATTTTATAACCACCCTGTATTTTGTGTCTAATCAAAATCTAATTTACGGAGTTTTAGTGAAGAATTTAATTTTTTCCGGATCTTACCTTTCTTTCTTTCTAGCATATATAGTAGTCAAAAAATTAAAAGCGTTCATTTTTTTACATGATGGCCGTAGGTACGTATAATTACCTAGAAATGTTTACCATGTATCAGTAATGTGTTTGTTCTATCAAGGAGACACTACTTTAAATAAAGCCTCTAAGCTATAATTGTGAGTTAAAATTCCGAATATCCACGTGTGTGCGTGAGTGAAAAAAAATTACATGTCCCTGCAAACAGGGTTAAAGCTGTATACTGCCATTATTGTGTCCTGACACCATAAGACTAAGATAGCTTTACACTGTAAAAAAATTCCGAAACATTACTGGTTATTTCCGTGGAACGTTTCGTGAATTCAGAGGTTTGCACCTATTTCCCCAAAAAATCAAGTATCTTCGCAAAAAAGTTTCCTGAATTTCTAAAAGATGCACGAATCAGACCTTGCACTGGTGAGAAAAATATTTTTTGCTACCAGTTTAAATATTGACGGAGCGTGTTTATTAAGTGTATCGGCTTTAGATTATTTATGGCCCGTCCGGATTGACTAAGCTTCCAATGGGAGCAAATAAGTCACTGGATAGCTACAGATTTGCGAGGTTCTTGCTTGCAATTTTCGCGTAGCTTGGCCGTCGTTGCTCTAATATTTCTGGAGCTGTCTTGGTAAATCAGGAAGGTTCTAATCAAATAAATTAAACCTATTTAATCTATTAAGAAGGTTCACGACTGGCTTTAATAGGGGAGATTTCTTAATATTTCAGAAAGGTTACTGACTTTTATCGGAAATGTTACTGGTTGAAATTGGGCATATCAGCTGCCTATTATTTTCCAGGAACGTTTCTGAATCGTTTTTAGTGTATATCAGGTATTATGTGTTCTTTAGAGTTAATAGTTTGGGTAGATTTTGTCTACGTTCTCTCAAACTCTGACGCTCTAAACAATTTAATCAAGTATAAAATTAAAATTAAAATAAATATATTCCATCCCCAATTGTCGCACATATGAGACAGTGAGAATCAAAGGGACGTAAGTAGACATTTTCCAGTTTTGAGTAAAACGCTTTTAAGGTTAAAGTCCTAGGTAGGCTTTCATTGAATTTTTCGAAATCACGCTGTATAGCAGCACCTACCAAGGCTACTAGTACACTCTCTTGCCCTAAAACAGAGAAGTTTACCTACCATTTGCACTGGTTATATCTCCATTTTTTATTTTGGCACTCACATACCTTTGCTTCTACCTGCATCATATTACACTCATAAAATTTACATATACCGCTAATCCCGCTCAATAGAAGTCAATTTCAAATAAAAAAATATTTTAATCAGCCGGATATTCCATTATGCGGGATAAAAATGACAAATTACAATAGTTTGGTACATTGAAAATTTATTACATTAGGTGGAATAATCTTTTAAACGATTTTCCAATAAACGGGCTTGACTGTCTTTAAATATTTTAGAGATAAAATGGAAACACACGGATAAGGAAATATAGCTACACGTATCAGTTTTGCCATTCGCAAGGACAAAACCATCAGGGATATTTTAAAATCATTTAAAAAACCTTGGTTAATTCAATTATTAGTTTTTTATTTGTTAACACTAAACATTGAAAAATGATAAAAATTTCAAGTCATTGAAAATTCGAATGTGCAAACACTGACATTGCTCGCAATTGCGTGAAGAGCTAAGAATTGTCTTTAAATAAAATTCAGCTGTAAAATATTTTAATTCATCTTTCATATAATTTAGAAGTTACAAACAAACTCAATGTTATGCAGAAACATTCATTGTTTCAATTGGGACCAATATTTTAAATGTGCGAGTAAGTTTTAAGTATTGAAATTGAGAAAGATTGCTAATTTGGTTTTTAATAAATATCTTCGAAAATTCAAGTAATATAAAAATGGCACCTACCTATGAACATTCTCATTTAAGTCACACTTCGAAAAAAAATTTAATAAAGTAGTCTAATCAGTTTAGGAACTGTGATGCCACAGGTACACACAACAAACATATAACCTCCTTTCTTTTTTCTCTCGTCGGGAATAAAATTATGTAGTAGATTGTATTACTTTTTTAAATTGTCATAAAAAGGTTTTACCGATAAATCTGTATATAAAAAGAAAACTAAGCATGCTAAGTAAAAAGTAAATTAACTTAATACTTCCCATTAAAAATGACTCGATATGAAAAATAAAATAAAAATTAAACATGAATTCGATATAACTTGCTACATGTAAAATGTAGGTACTAGACAGCCTAAAAAATCATATAAATTAAGTTCAAATTCAAAAATAAATCAAATAATACAGTAAAAATCTTTTTTAACTCTCAAAAAACTACTTCTAAGTCTAATCAATCGTAGCAGAATCAAATTCTCTGTCTTGATGAAATGAACTGCTTTAAATTTGAATTTAAACTCTTGCGGAGAGAAAAAATATAGATTGGACAGAAGTAAAGAATGGAAACGAATCCGGAATAATTTATTATTAATGCAAAACCATCAATAACTTTGGCGTTGAAACATTTTAGGTCGATAATAGTTCCATTCATTTCGATTTCAGTACCAGTTTGAAAAATAGGCTCTTTAGAAATGTTGAACGTTTAATTATTGAGCCAGAACTTTCTTTTACATATTTCATAGAGTAGGTTAATAAAAACGAGTTACATGGAAACTAAAGAATTGACTTTTTTCTCCTCCTTTTGATATTTTTTGGGAATCAGTTATGAAATATGAATAATAAATGAAAATAAATGATACATGCGGCAATTATTTAAGCAATGTAATTATAAGGAACGAAAGAAAATTGTTTTAAATTCTTCGCATGACAAAATGAATCCCGCATTCTCTCTTAATAAAAACTATTTAAATAAAAAGGAAAATTTCGCATGCCATATAATGTAGGTCAGGATTCTTTTGAAGTACTAATTCGTAAATGATTATTCTCAAGAGAGAAATAGATATTATTTAAATGATATATTGCATTCATTGACTCATTAGTTAATTCAGAAAATTTTTGCCATGTGTTCCACAGCTCTCGGAATGTTATTCGGTAGTTAATTAATAGCGACATTTTGTGTTAATATCTAGAATTATTATTGCTGTTTTAGTTAAGCCGAAAATAACTATCTGAGCATATGCGTGCCTTATTATATTTATTACTATCTGCTTTTATGTCTAATGATCATAATTTTACGTTCATCTTCATTCTTCGAGAGCATCTTTCAAACCCCGTAATTAGTGTGGACAGGTGTGGCATCTTCTCGTAGTTTAAAACTTAAAACTCCTTAATCAAACAATACAGGGTTAGCGTGAAAGAATGTCCCGGTTTTAGAAATTTATATTTCATAAACTTTTACACTTACCACTATAAATGATACATAAAAATAAACTGTCCAAGTTTTTTTTGCACTTACATAACTACTTAAACGTGCACGTTCCGCACTAGCGCCGCTTGAAATTCCTTCCGGTAGGGTTTTTTTGGTCACAACAGTTCTTATACGTGTATTAACTACTGTATTAGGATTGGCGACAAACAATGGTTAAACCAAGACCTCTGGGGGGGGGGAGGGATTCTGCCCCTCCCCCTCCCTTCGCTGTGCGACTGTCATTCCACAACGCTGGTTTGGTCGTGCAGGTAATGATCATTTACCCTTTATGCGTTGGCCCGCTAGATTCCCAAACCTTTTTACGAGGTTTCCGTCAAAGGTAGTCTTTATTATACACCGTTGTTGCCTACAGCATTGCAAGAACTGAAAGATCACATATGTATAGGAATACGAAAAATTGACCGTGAAACACTCCAAAATGTATGTTATAGATATATGTCACGTAACGAAAGGCGCACACATCGAATATGCATGAGTAAAAAAAAAAAAAAAAAAACTTTCACAGTTCATCTATATTCGTATTCATCATTTATAGTGCTCAGTGTAATAGTTTATGAAAAAAAAAAAAAAAAAAACTTTTAAAACCGGGATATTCTTTTATGCTTACTCTGTATTTAACACCATTAATCTTTTGATGTCAAAAAAATGCAAAAAACAAGCGTACCATTCTGTTAGAATTTAGCATGAATGAAATCGTTAAGAAATATTGGGGGAAAGAAAAGTTACGTTTAAATATTTATTTGTTAAGACAAAATCATCTCAAATACATTCTTTTGTGACGGTTTTAATGCTAAATTCAGTGAAAACGGCATGATTCATTAAGCCTTACCATGAATTGAGTGTTAATCCCTAAATAAGTCTCATTATTGCGGTTCACACAAAACAAAATTATTAAAATTTTTAATTTGTATAATATCTATGCTAAAATGTATATATAAGACATGATCAATTACTACAACGCACGTAGTAGAAAGGGTTGGTAGGAACATGTGACGGTATGTTTTACTAGGATACCGTCAAGCAAAAAAAAAAAAAAACCTGAAAATTTCTCAAGTAATGTCAGTATCAGTCCTACTTCTTGGGCAAACTTTTAGGGCAATGAGATTATGCCAGATTATGTTTCTGCAGTGAAAACTTCTGTGTTTTACTATAATTTTATCGCTGTCTTCTTCAAGTGAAAACAAATTTTAAACTAAACTTAATTACTACACACCAGTATTTATGACAATGCATTTTTTTTTTTTTTTTTTTTTTTTTTGAAGTGAAAACCTGTTTAGGTGCGTTGAGCACTTTTGAGGTGGGAAAAAACCATCCATTTCGCTACACCGAAAGTCCATCACCTTACCAACACCTGGGATACAGCGCATGCGCGGCTTCTCTCTGCTCCATTGCGTGCGATTTTTTCTTTAAGCTTACGAGGCTCAGTGGCACGATCGGTAGCGCATCAGTCTCAAGAGTCGAACGAGCTGCCCATTGTGTGGTCGATCCTCACCCTCATATAATATTTCTGAAGTAAAAACCGGTGCGTATTTTTTGAGATGAGAAAAAAACAATGTTTCTGATATCAGTGAGACATTGTGTTTGCCGTTGCCACTCTAAAAATAAACAGCTAATTGTTGCGGTTTATATTTCATTGGGTAAGACTTCAAGCACAATACGAGAATTTCTGACTGACAATTTATTAATTTATTCTAAAGACGCTTTTACATTACTTCAAGATAAAATTGGGAGTAACTTTGATGATTTGCCAATGGTTTTGAGTGGTGATTTCAACATCAACTTTAAAAATCATAATAAAAATGTACCATTAGTTGAATTTTTAAATAGAGAATTTAATTTAATGATGTCCAACTATTGCAATTTTAGCGCAACGAGGTATAAAAGTTGATGCAGTTTCTAAACGATATTTAAAGATTCGAATCAAAGTTTTTTATTTCAAATTTTGGTTACCATAAGCCTGTATCAATATTAGAATTTAATAATAATAATAAGGATGATCATGACGCAAAAAATCATGATATTGAATATAAATAATACATATAAATTTTAAAAAATCAAAAAATTGAGTTTTTTTACAAAAATCACATTTTTTTTAAATTTAAATATATATATATATATATATATATATATATATATATATATATATATATATATATATATATATATATATATATATATATATATATATATATATATATATATATATATATATATATATATATATATATATATATATATATATATATATATATTTTTTTTTTTTTTTTTTTTAAATGAACCCCAAATCATCTGGCATGCCTCAAAATTCGAATTTTCTGGCATGCTGGTCAATCTAACGGTATATTGGCTCTTTTCGGCAAGTCAGAAAAAGGGTTCATGCAGTAAATTGATTGCGTGGAAAGTTCAGTTTGTTTATTGTTTAATATTTTTATGCATGGAATAGAAAACTGAATAACAGAAACTAAGGATTTTTTTCTAATATTTCCTATGTTTCCATAATATTTACTTTGTAAACGAAATGAAATAGACCCACCAAAATGTATATAATTGATGCTCGTATTGCTGATAAACGTAAAAACTAGACTATAACTGATGTTTTGAATCTACAAATTATAAAACTTCAATTTTTGAAACTAAAATGTTTACTTTCTTTTACCAAAAAGGAAGTATTGTATTAGCGAAAAAAAATTCACTCAAAAATCGACCTTAATTTCCATTTTACTCACCCCCGAATGAATATTGAGGTTTTTTTTTCCACTCGACCACTCGTGAATAAGTGCCTAAGAACGTATAAACACGCGAAATATCCATAATGACGATTCCCGAGTTAATTACAACGAATTTTCTCGTGACGTCTGTATGTACGTATATATGTATGCGCGGATATGCGGATGTGCGTATGTATGTCGCATAACTCAAGAACAGACTGTCCTAGAAAGTTTGAAACTTGGTACGTAGACTCCTAGTGGGGTCTAGTTGTGCACCTCCCCTTTTGATTGTATTCGGGTGTTTCTAAAGGGGTCTCTTGCCCCTTTTTGGGAGGAAATCATTGTTAATTTCGATGTAAACTCAAGTGGTGTTATAATTTGGCGGACACTTGGCAATATACTGCCAGTCTTTTGGCCGCCAAGTTTTGTCGCCAACTTGGCGACAAATTTTACGATCTTTTGTTTTTTTTTTAATCTGTTTCAATTTGGCCACTGTTGGTGATATTTAGAGAATAGACTATTGAATCACATTTAAATTGCCAGTAATGGGGAAATGACATTAAATTGGAGTTAAAGGAAGTCATGTGATGCACACATCTGCTCGTTATTTATTCATTCTACCCTTTTTTATGAGTGAAAAGCACATTTTTCATTAGAAAAATATTTCATGTCCAAATGTCTTTCTTTCTCTCTCTCTCTTTTTTTTTTTTTTTTTTGTTGAATGCATAAATTTCCTACCAAGAATAAGTAAAAAATTGCAAATCTTATTATAAAATACAATGTTCTTTCTTTGTGAAGTGTGTAACCAATTTGTTCATTTTTTTAAAAAACTCAGTCATCTTAGCAAATTTACATTGCCCCACATTCCCCTACAATCTTTTCTAAAAAATAATTTTTCCAAAAAGAGTGCCTACCCCTGTCCTTCTCCTTTTCTCAACATCAAAAATAAGTAAACCGTTTTATACGTATCAGTTTTTAAAATTTTCTAAAGACCCCACCACGCCCTCTAGAAAGGGCTCCTATCCCTATCCTCCTCCTTTTCTCATCATCAAAAATAACTAAAACGTTTTAGACGTATCAGTTTTTCAAATTATCAGGAGACCAACTTCCGACCCCTCCACCCGCCCTCCCACCAGTTTCCTTCCTCTTACGTCACTAAAGATAGCTTTGAACTATACTAAAAAAAATCATTTCTAAAATATTGCGGTAAATATTGATATTCCCTTTCATGCAGATATCCCCATATTGTCTCAGTCAAATTACGATACAAAAATGCTTTTAACAGTTTAGCTTCAAAATATTTTCAACTGAAATAATTTCCTCAACCTGAAACCCAAAGTTCCTTAAAAATATCCTAAATGTACAGTTTTAAAACTGCTGTTTCTCATTTTCCCCCAGAGGTATCCCCCCCCTCCCCTCAATTCTTTTCTCCATCTTTACATCATCAAAAACAGCCTATATATATTAAAGACTAAATAAATCTTTGGGGGAAAATCTCCCTACGCCCTTTTCAGAACTGCAAAAATGGCTTAATTTTGCGTTCTAATATTGAATTTGGCATTTTTGTCAGAAAATGGTCTGATATTTCCTGTTTCCTCAAACTGTGGTCATCCTTAATACATCTTTCAATGTTATAGAATATATAACGACTTAAATACAATTGAAATAGTTTTTACTAATTTTAACTATGTAGTAGCACATGTACTCCATTCCAATCATAAACGAGCTGATGTGTACCTCACATGACTTCCTTTTACTCCAATTTAATGTCATTTTCCCATTATTAGTAATTTTAATATGATTCAAAAGTTTACTCTCTAAATATCACCAACAGTGGCCAAATTGAAACAGATTTAAAAAAAAAAACATCAAATTTGTCGCCAAGTTGGCGACAAAACTTGACGGCCAAAAGACTGTCGATATATCACCAAGTGTCCGCCAAATTATAACACCACTTGAGTTTACAATAAATTAACAAAGATTTTTCCCCAAAAGGGGTCAAAGGATTCCTTTAGAAACACCCGAATGCAACCAAAAGGGGGAGGGGCACAACTAGACCCCACTAGGAGTCTACGTACCAAGTTTCAAACTTTCTAGGACAGTCTGTTCTTGAGTTATGCGACATACATACGCAAATACGCACATAAGCACATCCGCACATACGTCATACAAACGTTATGAGAAAACTCGTCGTAATCAACTGGGATATCGTCAAAATGGATATTTCTCATGTCTATACGTTCTTGGGCACTTATCCATTGGGGGTCGAGTCGAAAAAAAAAAACACTCAATATACATTTGGGGTTGCGAAAAACGGAAATTAAGATCGATTTTTGAGTAATTTTTTTTTTTTTTTCGCGATTACAGTACTTCCTTTTTACTTCCTTTTGCAGAAAAAGGAAGTATTGTATCCGCGAAAAAAATTTCACTTAAAAATCGACCTTCATTTCCATTTTGCTCACCCCTGAAAAAATGTTAAGTGTCTTTCTTCGACTCGACCGGAGGTGGACAAGTGCCAAAAACGTATAAACACGCGAAATATTTATTTTAACTATTTCCAAGTTAACTACAACGAGTTTTCTCGTGACGTCTCTATGTACGTATGTATGTATGTGCGTATGTGCGTACGTGCGTATGTGCGTATGAGGGTACGTGCGTATGTATGCCGCACAACTCAAGAACGATATGTCCTAATAAGCTGAAATTCGGTACGTAGAGTCCTAGTGGGGTCTAGTTGTGGTACTCCCCCTTTTGGTTGCATTCGGGTGTTTCTAAAGGAATTTTTTGACCCTTTTTGGGGAAAAAATCATTGTTAATTTATTGTAAACTCAAGTGGTGTTATAATTTGTCGGACACTTGGCGATATATTGCCAGCCTTTTGGTCGCCAAGTTTTGTCGCCAGCTTGGCGACAAATTTGGCAAATTTTTCAAAAAATTTGGTTTCAATTTTGGCCATTGTTGGTAACAATTGTTGTTGGTAACATACAGAGTAAACAATTGAATCACATTAAAATTGCCAATAATGGGAAAATGACATTAAATTGGAGTAAAAGGAAGTCATGTGATGCACACATCAGCTCGTTTGTAAAAAAAAAGTAAAAATGTGCAAAAATTGTAAATACTTTCTTTTTCTACAGTCAGTTTATGAATTTAATATGTGAATTATTATTATTATTTAATATATATATATATAAATTTATTTTTATTACTTTGTACTATTGTGTATTTTTCCTTGTTGCTATATAAATAGTAGGCCAACAGTTTAGTGTTATATAATACTTACATTAAATAAAAAGACGAAATATTTTTGAAGTGAAAACCAAGCTTTTTATGCTGTCAAAAACTTTATGCAGAGATGCCCTGGGGGGTCCAGTATAAGAACGATTGTTTTTAATTTAAATTATGATCAACAAAAATTTGCTATATAAATTTAAAAATTTGATTTTTCGTGTGAAAGGTTTTTATATGCAACAGATTTGCCAACGCTCATGATACTTGCTAATAATTAATCACGCGATATATAAACGCGATCAGACTACATCGCTGGCAAAAGACTATTGCTTCGTATTAAAGTTCGTATTTTCGCATGTTAATGTTGTTTTTATCAATTTATCCTCATATATTATTTCTGTAGCCTGTTATTCGTTTCTACGCGAGATTTTCCTCAATTCTTGATCGATTTCTTTGATTTACACCTTATTTTAAAGCTTATCGTGCACGCTACTGACGAAAAATAGACCCACGTTCTAAAAATTGTTTTTTTTCTGTTAAAAAAAACCTGTTTTAGAGAACCAGAATGAGGTTTTCGGTTAAATTTATAACTTTAACTTGCACTGTGACCGATAGAGCTGAGTAGTATGATCGGCAGAGCGTTCGCCTGGTAACCAGGAAGGAGAATGAGTGTTCGGGCCCATGTCCGGACAATTTGCATCAAAAAATTAGAAAAATACCGCGCATTACATTAACACTTAATAACAATGAGTAACAAATGTGAGGGAATAGATGAGATGGAAACGCTCCTTGCTGTTATGAAAACTTGAAGCGAAAATGATTCTTAATTGTAAGGCTATTTTTTTTTATAGTTTTGGCTCTGGTAAGAAAATTAAAGCATAATGTAAGCGACACTATAAGTATCAGGTTTAAGATTTCAGACGACAATGGAATTGTTCAGAATTTTTGTTCAGAAAAAAATAATAAATCGTATATTGAAATATAGATTCTTCTACTGAGTTTTTGACTCTTTGCGCAAATAAAAAAATTACTACCTCAATTTGAAGGGTAAAATATATAATTTTCCTCTTTTTGCAAAAACACAAATAGCTTATCATATTTTTAGTACATTCGAAAATTTACGCTTCAAAAAGAACTTAATTCAAGTTATTCTGTATTTTAACCGTGCTGTTAAATGATAAACACGTGCTGCCATGTAAGCCATAACGTTTCAAGCAGCCTGCGATAACATTGCTGCTTTCGGCAAGAAAAAAAAAATTAAAATTGACCTGTGTGTGTGTGTGTGTGTGTGTTTAAATAAAGCTTAAAAGCACTGAACTTAGTTGTTCGGTTAAATTGATAAGTTTTTTTCGGTAGAGCGTTCGGCTATAAACTATCTGAACTTCAGGCAATCTTAGGCTGTCCGACATAATAGCAAATTTACATTAATATTACGCATTACATGTACTCATAACATACAACAGATAACACACGTAATAAAATTAATGCAGTGGGAATACTACTTGGTGTTTCGACTCCTTTATGCAGGCTTCAGTTATCATTCAGATTAGTTGACTGTTAATCGAAGGGTGTTCTTCCCTTTTTTTAAAGCTTTGACTCCGTCCCGACCACTAAGCACAATGTAAGTATAAAAAAGTATTAGATTTGCTTCAAGGGAATCCTTTTTGTGCCAAAAAACATTTTCATTGTATGCTGAAATGTAGATTTTTCTAATAGCAGTGTTCGACCTTTTGTACAAATGAAAAAATACTACGCCAAATTGAAACTACGAGTTTCACCCAGTAAAATTTTAATTATTTATTCGAATACGATACAAAACATTAAAAGTTTTTTCAACTTCAGTAGTAAGAAATCATTTTCTACTCCTTTGCTTTCGGCTGAAAAAAAAAACATATTTTGTCTACGTTCGAAAAATTACACTTACAAAACGGACTCAGTTCAACTGGTTTTGGTTTCGAATTTTAAGTGTTGACTAATTACAAAATATAGACGCATGATCTCATTTTCTTTCGGGAAAAAGCTTTTTTGGTGTTTTTTATTACGCATTCCCTTCAATGAAGCATTCGAAAAGGAAGGCGCAATTGCTAGGTTTGTTGGAGTATCGTACTTTTAATCAGAATGGCGTCAGTTTGAATCCGTGCCAATAAATACTCTTTAATGTTTCTTTTTTTTTTTCGTCAGATGCTCACATGGGCAGGACTGTATTTGCCCACAACCTGTTTTTTTCACATGCAAAATTACTGCTTTTTCACAAGTCACTCAGCCACACTTTTAATGATATTTGTTTGCATTGAAAATACGTACAACCAAAAGGTGAGCGATGATCAAATTATCACAGCGTTTTTTATTAACGAGGTTTTGTTACTGATGTCATTCAAATTACATGCCATTCTCTTGTGCGCTTACTTTCTTTCCGTTTACTTTTTTTGGTTCATTTTTCATAATGTTCTTTCTATGAAATTTTTAATGCACGAAATGCTTTATGAAACGATTCGAAGCACAGTGCGGAGTTCCGCACGGGTCGTCTAGTATTTCTTTATTATTCTCGATCAAAAAACAAATAAATAAATTTATAAAGTCAAAAAAACGGCTAAAAAAGTTAAAATTTACAGCTTTATAAACATTTACCTAAATTTCTAATAATGATTTTCTCTTTGCACCAACTTTTTAAAATATGCTTCATCAGATTGAATTGTGTAGCTGCAATTACCTGCTTATAAAATGGGAAGCCTCATTTAGAAAGTTGCATTGAACTAGTCAACCGCCATTTAAAATCAAGCATCATCTAAATAAGTTTATAGATGCGTAGATTGACGGTCTACTATACAATTAGTGTGTGTTTGTTTTTAGTTGAAAATGCATTGAATACAGCTTTTTATGTTATCTTTTGTAAAGTATTTTTTTTTTAATCTGTATTTTGCGGGCAATAAATTCGCTGTTCCTTTTTGTTAGCGAGTAAATTTTCTTCATTTTCTTTTACATTTTTTTAGAAATAGTTGATCCCATTCGATATTGCCAGTTAACCCGTGAAAGTGAAATTAGTTTAAAAACTTCATTTGTTTAATTACTGAACTATTTGCAAAATTAGATTATTTAAAAAGTTTTCTGATCTGATTTTCTAACGATTTTGGTAAAGGTTCCTTTCTCCCTAGGTTGATCGCTAGGAAATAAATTTTAAACCGTATACCTCATCGTTCACAGGAAACAATGGTGGCACATGTCAAAAATAATTTCAAAAACACTCAATACTTATTCATAAAAAAATATAATTTTTATGGCTTCTTCTTACCGCAATTATTTCAAAGACTGGTGGTCCGGTAACGGATATAGAATAGTTAGAAGAAATAGTGACAGTCCTTTAAAATGTCATAATTTATGAGGATATATTTTCATAGTTCAATATAATGGTAGTACATTCAATTTAATGTTACTAGGCTATTAATTTAGACAACAAATACCAACCAAAAAACGTAACTGTAAATATTTTGTTGCAGTTGGGGATCAATTTGAAGAATTTCATTTTGATGCGCTCGTACACCTGCCATTACTCTTTCAGTAAGAAATAAATGGTGTTTCAATGTAATTGAGTATTTATATTTTGATACTACTTTAATCAAACTTTAATGCTGCAATTTTTAAGGTCAATTGGGTAACTTTGAAATTTTCAATAAAAGATGCGATTTTCAGTTATAGAGATAGTTTTTGTCATTTACGTTAACTGAATATTATTAGCATGAATTTGTTTCGCACTTCCTCTTGCCAGTGTACTTGTGCTCTTTTTGTGCGAAATAATTTAAACTTTCCTAATTACATGTAAGAACACTCAAAGCTTGGGCACTTTTCTAGGTTGGGTGCAAAGGCAGAACAGGTGTTATATATACGATTTGAACCGGAATGTTTCGATGAACAGAAGACGTTTTACCAAAGTTTGACAGTTTGATATTTCTTAGAATTGCCAAAATAGAAGACCTTTTGTCATTCGTTAGTTTTGCTACTAATGTTAAGTTTGAAATTATAGAAAAAAGCGATTTTTTCTTCTTCTGAATTTTACACATAATGAAGGATCGAAAATTAGTGGGAAAACGGTTTTTACGAATAAAGTACCGAAATGAAGAATGAAGAGAACTACAAATTAGGAGCAAGATGAACTACTTCGGTTCACCAAGTACTGTTATGCTTCCAAATAGAGAGAAGTTCCAATAGATTTTCCAACAAAGAGAAAAAATGATGTTGGTAAGACAATTAGTATTTTCAGGGACAAGTAATCACACTCAAATCTCTAAAATTCAACAAGACTATTATTTTTCTCTTATTATATTTTTTCATTATTTAACTGTACCTTTTGAAACCAACAGTTTTTCTTCCTCCATTTGGCTCCATGATAAACTTATCTGTTGAAATATTTTAGAAACTAAAGAGAAAAATAAGGAATCTCTCTTCATTTATTTTACTCTTTATTTCCACTTACTTGCAGTGGGGGTGTCTAGCACTCCTCAAATATTTCAGGGGGTAAACCGCAGCATCCCAAGAGGTGGAGATCCTGTCTTCCATTAACCGAACAGGAATCCATTTATCTGGAGAGAACAGGTTTGCATCTCTCAAAATTACTGACATTTTCCTGCTCTCTAATTGCAGCCAAAGCTTTCACCACACGTCACTGGAAATTCCTCGATTTTTACTTTCGCAATCAAGCATCGTTTTTCGAAAACCCCAACGAAACACGAATTAAAACTATGACGCAATACGTTAGATCAGCAGCATTCCACAACTTTAAAACAATAACCTCAAGATACCTATACAAATTCGCTGCAGTTAAAAATATTTTTTCTAACATGAACCTTACCTATTAATAAACGTATGATAATATAATTTGAAGAGAAATGAGATTTGAAGTTGGTGGCTTGTTAAGCAAGAAAGTAAAAAAAAAAAATCAATCTATGTGCATTTAAAATTGTTTTTACTTGAAAACCACAAGTCAATCAGAGTCGCTTCTCACCGCGTAGTTGTGGTTACTGAGTGTTGAGCCTTTTCTTCTTGCTTTATTCTTAGCGTTTGTATTTCCAGCCGTTGGAACAACGTATAACTTTTTTTATTCGAAATGAATCGGTATAGAATTTGCTTACAACTTTTTAACAAAAAATTAATAATAATGTTACCATATTCATTTCGTCCTTCATGGTAATAATTTATGCGTAGTTTTGTAAGAAGAGTTCCGAAAATAGCAGATGTAATGCTTTTTTATTAATAACAAACACAAAACTAATCAAATAAAAGGAATAGTAAAAACTTAAGGGTCACAGTGAAAATGTTCTTGCGTTAGTAAGATATTTTGGAGGATTTTTCGTTTCATATGTAATCGTAACTATTTTTTTACGAAACTTTGTTTAAAAAAAAAAAAAAACGAACGAACGCCTTTTGTTTATCAGATGTGTTTAGTTATCATCTACACGTGATGAATAAAAGGTCGCTGTGTAAAAAAAAACAAATGCTATAAAAATTAAGCTATAAAAATATAAGCTATAAAAATTAATTGCTGGTCACTCGTTAAAAATTAGGGATATACGTTGAAATTAAAATTTTTAGCACAGATATCCCCATTTGCAAGTCATAAAATGTAACCTAACATCTTCATTTACATAATGTTTTCTCACACCACGTCAAGATATTTTATGGAAAAAGACCAAATTATTTAACGCTTTTCTATCAAAAAAATTCAACTCAATATTCTCAAACTTCAAACTTAACTGTTAAACATTTATATTTTTAGAAAACTGGAGAAAAATTTACAAAACTTATGCTGTTGGCTGAAAATGCAATATTACAACCAAATCACTCATATGTTAAAAACTATTTACTAAAGATAGATCTGTTTGATGAACAAAAGGTTGCTTTTGAAAAGCAAATGCTAATTTTTCGCTATAAAAATTACTTGTAGGTCACTCGTTATAAATTAAGGACATTTGTTAGAATTTTAATTTTAACTACAAATAGCACTACTTACATGTCATAAAATGTAACCCAGCATCTTCATTTGCATAATGCTTTCTGACAAAACATGGAAGATGGCAGTTTTAATGGCAAATGAGCAAAATCCTCATACGTATATATAGTAG
Source organism: Uloborus diversus (assembly GCF_026930045.1). Classification (NCBI taxonomy): domain Eukaryota; kingdom Metazoa; phylum Arthropoda; class Arachnida; order Araneae; family Uloboridae; genus Uloborus; species Uloborus diversus. The sequence goes on along the minus strand of NC_072738.1, from coordinate 109,099,158 downwards.
TCATTGATCGAGTTACACTCCTGACGTAACCAGCAATGAAACTCGTGCCACGGCATGATAATTTGATAGGTTTTGGTAATGTTTAAAATGCAGGGAAAGGCTTTATTGTGACAAGGCTGAACTGGATCCGGTAACTTAAGTGTTTAACTTGTAAAACCGTCATTTCCGAGGACTAAGAAAACGAAAAAGGGGTCAACAATGAACACAATCTACTGGAGTTTAGGGTTAATCCACTGATGTTAGGGATAAAATTTCAACTATCAAAATATCACCAAACAGGCAACTGCTTCGTTTAAATGTAGAAGCTATTTTCATCCGTCATACCTTGACGGGCGATTTTATAATATTTAAAGAATACTCGTATCTTTTTCTATTAAAAAGTTCGACATCCTCAAACTTGACTGTTAAACAATTCTATCTTTAAAAAACCTCGATAAAAGGTGACCAAACGCGCTATGTTGACTGAAAATGCAATGTTATACGTATATCAAACATATTTCCCAAAACGCAATGTTTCGTATCGTTACAAAAAAAAAAAAAAAAAAAAAAAAACATATAATTTATGAGATCTTTATCAAATGTTTGAGTACTACTAAACTGCTGCTATCATGAAAGATTACCTTTCCTAACAGCGAAATAATTTTACCAATAAACTTAAACAGCAACGGTTAACTTAAATTAGTCTCATTGATCATCTATGCTGCAAACAAAATAAACAAAATAATTAAACTTTTTCCTTTTCACGTAAGAATATCTTCACAAATCAAAAGAAAAAATCAATGCATTTTTACTTAATTTTTATTACTCGACCTTACTTTGAACGATCCCATAAATTTCCGATATATCTTGCACGCCAGTTAAATCCATCCCTCATCTAATGCGTGATAAAGCTTACATTGCTAAGAAGTAATAATCATAACTCTCCTGGAGCAACTATTCTACCGGTCTTTTTTATATGGCACCAATCGTTACGTGAACCTAACATAAACCTGAATACAAAATTTATGAACGATACTATCGGAACGACCGCCGTGTACAAATAAAAATATCTACCTCACGTATTTTATCACTCTCTAAAAATTACTTTATGATAGCCGAACGCGGATCGCTGATATCATCTACAGCTGAGATCCATAAACTAAACTTTGTTATCCTTGAATATTAGCATTTACGTCCACGAAAGTGAGAACAATTAAGTAGATTCCCAAGTATATCAACCGCTGGATATTAGTCACTTAATATCATGCTGCAGATATTTCAGACTAGAGTTCATAAAATAAAATGTAACCCAACAGATGAAGTTAGTAATTACTTCTTTTGCTAAGGGCTAAAAGTTTTGCTTTGATCGATGTTTTTACGCAACAACTTTGATCGATAATATTGAGAATAGGTATTCTTTTGTTAGAAATTATATTATTAAAGAAACGTTTTTTATTCTTGATGTTTAGTAATAATTATTAATGCATCGTTGTTTTCAGTCGACAACAATTTACCTTTAGAACACATTAAATTACTCAAGATAAATTTGTATAAAGTAAAATTTTTAGATGAGTTTTGAAGTGGTAAAATATATTTTGCTGTCACCACTGTGTTACACATTTACATATCAGAAAACATTGCTTGAGGCAATAATAGCCGGATACGGATCGCTGATATCATCTGCATCTGAAATACATGAACTAAATTTTGTTATCCTTGAATATTACCATTTGCGTCCATGAAAAGAAGAGCATTTGAGTAGATTCTCAAGAATATCAACCATTACATATTAGTCACATAATATAATGCTGCAGATATTTCAGACTAGAGCTCATAAAATAATATGTATGGGTTATTTAAAATAAAATGTAACCCAACAGATAGTAATTACTTCTGTTAATGGCTAAAACTTTTGCTTTGATCGATGCTTTTACGCAACAACTTTGTTTGACAATATTGAGAATAAGTATTCTTTTGTTAGAAATTTTATTATTAAAGAAGTTTTTTTGTTATTGATGTCACTAAATTATTATTAATGTATCGATGCTTTTTAGTCGGAAGAACCAATTCAATTAGTCTAGTAATAATTTCTTCGATGTAAATTTTTTTTGAATGTGATTTGAAATGGGTTGCGGGAAAATATATTGAACCATCACTTACCGTATTCCACATGTATGTTGTATTATAGCAAAAATTGCTTTATATTTGCCTGATACGGGTCGCTGAAATCATGTGCAGCTAAGATATAAACCTTTTTATTCTTGAATATCAGTATTTACGTATATGAAAGTGAACTCCGAAGTACATCTTTCGCTGGCTAGTCACTTAAGGGGACACTGGACCTTGAAAACAAACTTTTTAAATTATTGATGGATTTGTATATAACTTATCCATATACTTTAATAACCATATACTTTAAACACTAGTACAAGCTTAGTTATAAAATTTGATTAAAAAATTTTAATTAGAAGACCAATTATTTAAAAAAATGTAAATAACCTTATCGATAATTAACAAAACTTTGAAAAGTCCCTTGCATAATTATTTTGATTTCACAACACTGAAACTTATTTTAAGTCATTTTCTATACTATAATAAATAAAACGAAACTTACAAAATTGTCCTCATATTCAAATAAATTCAAAAAAAAAAAAAAAAAAAAAAAATTCAAAAATTTGACAAAAATTTCTTCTTTTTGAACGTCCAGTGTTCCCTTAATATGATGATGCAGATATTTCCTAACATAATGCAACCTTAACACATGAAGTTTATAGTTACTTTTTTTTGCTAAAGGGTAATCTCTTTGCTTTGATTGATGCTTTTACGCAGCAAATTTGATCAATTAAAAAAGTTTTTTTTTTGTTAAAAATAATTTTATTGAAAAGCTTTTTTGTCATTAGTGTCAATAAACAATTACAGTGCTTGCCAAATTATAAGACTAAAGAGTTTTTTTTTTCTGTACACTATTTGTACTAAAATACTATTTATTTTACTGTTAAAGTACAGTACATGCTGTAAACTTATTATTACTTTATTTTAGCATAATTTATTGTTTGCAGGTGGCAGCACTGTCTGCTTTGTTTATGTTCTTTGTTTATCTACCTACCAGGAACATAATCTCAATCAGCTTAAACAGTTCACTAGTTCTTTTTATTAGTGTGTTTTGTTATGTTTAAAGTTAGTTTTAGGTAATTAGTGAGTATGTGTATGTGAGTACATGTAATGGTGAGTATAAACAATTTTTTGTTCGTTAATGGGTCTATAGTTATGTAATCAACAAAGAATTTGCTTTTAAAACAGTCTTAGTCTAAAAATTTGGCCAGCACTGTATTTAGCTGTAGTTATTTTCTCTTGGCAAAACAGTCAACATACTTTTCTGCTTTCAACGTATTTAATTAGCCCAGTGGTTCCCAACCTCCCCCCCCCCGCCCAAGAGAACTCCTTTCAATATCTGAATGAAATTCGCAAACGCCCTGTCCAATTAGAAGTAAGCAACAAGCGATCCCCCTCCTCCCCCCCCCCACAATACAATTTGGAAGGATTACTTCGTTTAGGAAACAATAGCTGATAACAAAAACGAAACGAAAAAAAAAGTAATTGAGAGATATAGATGTAAAAACATTGCTACAGGCTAAACTGATTGCAAAACAAAGTCAACTAAAATATGTTAAGGTTCAGTAAACTTTGAAATAATTCTTAATAGTACAGTTATGGAACAAAGAAGTTCGAAGTTTAGCTCAAATGTATGACAGTTTCAGTCCTAAATCAGGTTTAAAAATTTAAATTGCTCTTGTTTTTATCTCTATGCATTGGAAATCTTTTTTCCCGTAAAAACGTTATCCAAAGGAGTAGTAAAATTTAAAATGTCTTTTTCTGAAAGAACAGTACATTTCTTTTTGAAAAAATTGAATCTGAAGTTAATGAGAAAATGATCATTAAAATAGAAAAGATGCCTCAGATAGACAAAATATTTTTTCTTTTAAAAATTAGAAAGTTCTCTATATTTAGATATCATTCGAAAAGGACTACAAATTTATTTCTTTGACATGGATATACCGTGTGTGTGAATAGTTTGAGTTCTAAAGAATTTTAATGATTATATGCTAAAATTGCGGATAAAATAATGAAAGTGTTTATAATGAACTCTAATTATTGCATAAAAGGTAAATTTTACCAAAAAAATATACTTTTATTCTCACTTACAACAAAAGAGCTTTTCTGCGAAAATTTTTTGAATTCCTTGTTACAGCAAAAATTAAGGTTAATTTTATTCCAACTAATGAAGTAAATGATTTCTTCTTCTGTAAAAAGCTAAAACTTCTGCTATGATCGCTTTTTTTGCGCTGCAACTTTAAGTAGTAAAAATGTAAATTTTAAATGAAAGCACACTGTAGTATTTACAGTGATATTTTTCAATTGACAAATGAAGAATTTCGAATCTAAGGCTTTACGAAACAATTCTAAATTTATTCCTTAAGTTTTTCTGAATACATGATTGTGATTCTTCACGGTTGTAAGTTAAATAAAGCACCTTGCATACGAATGAAATTCAAAGCAAACAAATGAAGTTTTGTTAAAATGTAGACTGTTTCAATGTTCGGAAACTTAATTTCTAGTTTGAATCTCAGTCAGGACGAAAGTAGAAAAATATTGCAATTCTTTCACTACTAAAAGATAAAAATAGTTGTTAGCTTTTAATAGTAGTGTGTATACGTACACACTGTACTTAACCCCGATCTAACTTCGTATATCATCGCAACAGAGCATCAGTAAGACATCTAATCCCAGGAATGGGATTAGATGTCTTATGCTGTTTCTCTGAGGCGACGATATACAGGTAGTTATCAAAATAATGGAAACACCTGGGAATAAAAATGACACTTTTGAATGCGCTTCGTAAATAAAAAAGAATAAAATTAGTTATCTATTTTCATATAAATAGCAGCGTATATGATCCAATAGTATATGGTAGTTTAACGGAAGTTCTGGAAGTCTTTGATTTTTTTTAAAGCGCGAGATAGAGTATCTAAAGTCATGATAGCATACACACATCGCTATAAGACAAGCTTGACAAAGCAACAGTTGGAGGAAAGAGAAGCTCAGTAAAAGAAACCGACGGGTGTTGAATTGGATTATATTAGTGTCTAAAAAATGAACAACAGCAGCAAAAGTGACCACAAAACTCAATCACTATTTGGATTCACCAGTGTGAGTGATAATGGTTAGAAGGACTCTTTATAAACAGAACATTTACGGTAGAGTAGCGATTACATTTTTTTTCCTAAGTGTTTCCAATAATTTGATTACTACCTGTAGTTTGTGCAGTTATGTTTCAGAGATTTGTAGCATAATTTAAAGCTTTAAAGTTTGTAAATAGAAACAGCTTTATTAGAAATTTAATTTTTCTAAATATATATTTAGTAAATATTTTACAATTGCATTTTATAAAGAATAAGCAAATCAATTCCAATCGTAGGCAAAGATCATTCCATCTAATTATTCGTTCTGTTTATTATTATTTCATACAATCAGCTTCAAAAGGAGAAGTAAGCTAAAGGTAGCAAATTTGTGTTTGATGATGCAAACGAAACTGAAAACTTGTTTTCATTAAATTTCAACGCATGAATAAGCTTAAGTCATAACTCCATTTTAATGAACAGCAAACAATTAACAAAACAATGCCGTTAATAAAATTTGCCACAGTGAAATTTTCATCTCATTTGCCGCGTGCCTTTAAAACTCATAGCCCACTATTCAAACGCAAGCATTCATTTAAACAAAGCACAAAAATAAATATTACGGATGATTATAAATAATGGAAATTTAAATTATTAAAAGACATTATTAAAAAATTCATTTTACGCTTAATCGCAGAGTAAATAATAAGCAGCATGCGATCCTGGCGAGTAAGAGTGGTAAACCCTTTTGGGACTGTAGCCAAAATCTGTGTAAACATAAATCTAAGAAAATTATATTGTTCAGCTTGATTCATGACCCTGGCAATGCAATTAAACTGCAAGGATGAATTCTCATTCTGCAATTTTTATTATGATAATCTTTCAAAATTAATGGTCACATTGAAGTCAATGCAAAACATTGCAAATAGTACGCTGAAACGTTTAATCAATTTCATAGTGTTGCATTGTGCTCTGCATAAATAAATCATTGAGATTTAGTTGGGAGAACTCGATTTAGAGAAATTTCATACCCTCCAATGATTCAATTTCTTTCCATTTCACGGACAGCCACATTTTTTATTAATGATGCTTTATGTGAGCGGCAGTTATTTGAGATTCCGCGCGTAACTTAATTTCCAGCATTTTCGGTTTTAATCTGTGGTTTTTTGTGCGGGTAATAATAAAAGCTGTCAGTTATCGTTGATGGAGCATGAGTAAAACTTTGGAAATTTACAGAAATGTACGGTTTGATTTTCAAAAAAAAAAAATAAATAATTTTCACAAATATTAAAATCAACGGAGTTTGCAAAGGGAGTTTTTTTTTTTTTTTTCAATTTATTTTTGAAAGTCTACAACAGCGACCACTGGAACGCAGATTAAAATTTCTGTTTTGGAAGGAATAACTGAAATAAGGATGGTTCTCACTGAAGACTTTTTTTTGTGTGTGTGGAACACTCTTTAAAGGTGGTGAATAGGTTCAATTGTAATATAAAGATTGTTGTTTGTAGCGTTTTATTTTATATTTTTCCTTTATATTTATCTTGTTTTTTTTTAAATTTCAATTTATTTACGATTTATATCCAAAATTTTGATTACAAAGGTCTATGAATTTGCAACTAATTAAGAATTTCTCACTAAACGAGTGAATTTTAAATTAATGTTTTAACAGTAAACGGTGAAATTTACTGCTAATTAATGCGCAACCTAATTTCCTGAAATTTCGATTTTAATCTGTGTTTTTTGTGTGATTAATAATGAAAGCTGCCCACTATCGTTGATGGAGCATAAATAAAATTCTAGAAATTTAAAAAAATCGGCACTTGAATAAAATATAAATAATTTTAAGAAATATGAAATTCACCTAAGTTTGTATGATCCGTTTTTTTTTTTCAACTTATTTATCAATCGGTTGATAAATAAGTTGAAAGTAAAGTAGCTGTAGTAGCTGATAGCTGTAGTAGCTCTGTAGTAGCTGCTTAATCCGGTTTACATCAGCTACTATAGAGAAGATTAGTATTGTTTCTCAAAGGAAAGATCAGAAATAATCCAGTATTGCCACGATTGTGTAGTTCCAGTTCACCTACATGGTGTCGCTCCAGTCTTAGCTATATAAAATAACTTACTGTATAATATACCTATCATTTTGAATTTTATTTAAAGGCTTTTCACAGTACAATTGTACAATACAGATCAAGTTTTGTAGTGTAATTGTATGTCGTTCAAATGAGTTTCTTAAAATAGCTACTTGTAGATTTTTTTTTAATTGTCGTTATTTGTGTGTGTGTGTTTTTTTTTTTTTTTTTTTTTTTTTTTTATTTTACTCAATTTCTTATTGAGATTAAAATAAATACGAATATGAAGAATAATTTCTCATTTAAAAAATGACATTTCTTATTAATGTTTAAACAATAAAAGATTATATTGACCTAATTTGAATAGTTAAGGTAACTTAAATGAATTTAAAAAATATGAATAGAAACCATTACTGCATTAAATATATATCACGGGCAAACATTTATTATAATAGCTTTTTTATTTGCTTCTGAGTTTCAATAGTATGTTAATATAAGGAATATGATTGTTAAAAATCTGTCAAACAATCAATGACAGTACATCAAATCGTACTTAAATTAGTTTAAAGTCAAATTCATTCTTCAGATTTTTCTAAATATGTGATCTGAACGCATTACAATCAAACAAATATAATAAAACCAAATAATAATTTTAAATTCAAATATGAATCACATTTTCAGGTAAAGAAACCACATTTATTTATTTCGTTGATTCTTTTAAAACGAAGGAGGACCATTGAAAGGACAGCGTGTTACCGTGTACATACAATTAAATAACATCATTTGAAAAAAAAATGTATAGGCTGAGATACGTTTAATTGAATTTACAAAGAGCAATGCAAAACGAATAAGCACAAATTTGACCCCTTTTGCTGTATGTCACGCCCCGTTACATGGGTTCACTGTAATATAGAGTGTCATTTCATTTTAAGCTACTTAAAGTGGTTTCATTGCATTTCTTTTGCTGACGTGAAATATTTTTTTTTCTGGCAGAAATTCACAGAACCATGCAACTAAAATGGTTCACAGCAACCACTATGGTGCGATAATTGTTCTATTAGGTGGGAAATCATAAATTTAAAGTAATTCTCAAATTAATGTTTATTTAAAGCATAATGTAGGTAATGTAGGTGTCCCTTCCAACTTTCCCTCAAATTTAAAATAAAAAATAAATAAAAACAGGAATAATACAAACTTTATTTCCAAGAGGATTTTGGAACTGTCTTTTAGGTAACGCGGTGTCTAAAATATTATTAGACAGGATGCCCTTCAAGTTTTGAGGGTGATAAAAAATACAAATGTGTAAATTATGTGTAAATTTTACCGCCAGTAGTAATAAACTATTCGATATTCTTGGATCCTCACCAGATGAATTAAAATATTCCAAAGAAAGAGAAAAATATCGATGAATACCTAAATGATACTGATGAAAATATAATTTGTTTATAAAAATTTAACAACGAGCAAAACAATAAATTATAAATGTGAACAGTAAAAGTAAATGATGTGTCAACGCAAACAATGATGAAGGAATTTTTTTAGTATACTGCTGTCAAGATAAAATTTAAAACATAGCTTTAAAAAAATTTTTAAAAATGGCAAAAGAACGATTTTGGATGCGATAACTTAATTAAGGTGCCATTACTTTGCTCACCGGGGAGCCTTTGTCATCTTTAGAAGGAAAAAAAAGTGTTTATACCTTCTAGTAACTTTACGTATTTCTGAACCAGTTGTACTGACGTCTTGCTGTAAACTTCTTCCAAATAGTTGACAGCAAATCGTGATATTGATATGTAGTTTTTTTCAGACAAGAAGAGTATTCAGAAAGGTTATGTTTAAATATGATCGAATGCTTTGTAAGTGTTGATTTTGTGCTGAAAATCTACAGACACTTTTTGAACACGAACGCTTGTCCTCCTTTTCAGAACACTTTTAAAACACTTTCTGGAGCACTTTACAGATCACTTATTTAGTTCAGCACTTTTTTTTACAAGTTTTGAAACGTATTTCAGAACAATTTTTGAACACTTACGAGTGGCACTTCATTTTTTTTTCAAAATTCTTTGAAGTGCACATTTTGAAGCGTCACTCATCTTCTTCCAAATAGTTTACAATTTTTACTGTTTATTTTACAGCACCCTCGCGTGGCAGAAATCAGCAGTCCATTTTCCAGTCTTTTACCTGGGATGGCCGCCCTTTACGAAGGTAATCACTACACTAGATGATAACGACTTACTGAAACACAACTTCTAGTACTATCATATTGAGACTCTATTCGCAGGTGCAGTCTGACCACCGATTGATGAAAAGGCAAACATCCTGTTTACAGGTGTAAATGAACGCATCTATTAGTTTTCAGGGATATCAGCATTTGCAGATGTATGTTAGCCTCTAAGTTAAGCAGAGTCACATTCAAATGAGTGGAACACGAGCATCAAATTTTTACATTTCTTCCTCATTCAGATAGACTCGTCTTAACTGGACGTTTGCCAATTCTATATAAATGGTGGGTAAACTGTAGTTAAAGAACGCTGTTGAAATATTTTTTGCAAAATAGAAATCAATAGCTAAAAATTCAAAATTTCTAGTTTTATTATTACGTTTAATACCATTTCAAAAATTATTTTTAAAACGTACTCTTATAAAATTGTATCTATCGTTACTCATTTTGCATTATACATTTCATCATTTGTATGTCTAGATCCACAATACAAATAAACATGACCTTATTTATTTCAAGTACCGAGCACTATCTGTATAAATTTAATTTAAATTTCCAATCTTAGTGGAAGTGGAATAACGATTTCTGAGTCGGAAAACATTCAATTAAAAGTTCACTTGAATATTCGAGGTATATAGATATAAAATAGAAATACTTGTGCTGTTCAGATCGATTTTTAGTTTTATTTGACTGTAACGTTAATAGAAAACCGCCCTTTTATCGATGTCATACTGACGTCATTATGAGTCAAGGCTCACAGAGAGTCATTGTGATTTCTCAGAAATGACTAATTACAAATATATGCAATTAGAGATGTAGGGAGTTTTATTTAAAATTCATTGTATTGCTTTAGAAATAATAATGGGGATTCATGCGGAAAATGTCGGGATATGTAGGTCAAAACTTAGAAAAGAGCATTGTATTTTAGATTTTGGATCTAAAAATTTTACGCTGGTTGTAGTTTAAATAAAATGTTACATTACGATTTATGTAACCTTGATAAAGGGACCTACTGATCTACTGAACCACAGATAATTTAGTCAAATTATCAAATTATGTGTTTTTTTCATTATTTATATGTATATATATAATAAAAATGTAATTGATCATGACTTCATCGTCATTAGAAATCCTAATCAATAAGCAGATAGTTATCATCAGTCAGGAGTATGTACTAGTCAAGCTGATCTTATTTCACGGTAATTTTTGTTTCGTCATGGCTCACCGTAGTTTACTAATCTAAAATATATATATATATATATATATATATATATATATATATATATATATATATATATATATATATATATATATATATATATATATATATATATATATATATATATATATATATATATATATATATATTCTTGTAGCCTTATTTATGTAGTTGACGAAATGAAAAAGAAATACTGCTTTGTGTGCCGTCATTTTTCCTCCGAATTGATAACCTAGAAAAGTACATTTTGACGCCATACGGCAACGGTAGCCGTATTAGAACTCCGGTCATTTTTATTGGATACTATAATATCGGGTGGAGGATATGAACCAATGCTGCATATGCAGCAAGTTTGCACAATACGAACTGTGAGTTGGAGTGATTCAAAAAAATAATAAATAAATAAATAAGTTTAAAAAAAAAATTCAGTACCCCGAATGCGGGAATTGATCTTTTCATAAAGAAAACAAAGAACATTTGGTAATATTTTAATGCTGGAAAATCGCCCGTCAAGGTATGACGGGTTAAAATTGCTTCTACATTTGAACGAAGCCATCACCTGTTTGGTGATATTTCGACAGTTGAAATTGTAGCCCTAATTGCAGTTGAATTTACCTTAAACTTCAGTAGATAGCGTTCATTGCTAAATATTTTTTTCGTAATTTCTTAATTCTCCTGAAATTACAGTCTTAGCAGTAAAACAGTTAAATTTCGGATCCAGTTCAGCCTTGTCATAATAAAGCCTTCCCTGCGTATTAAACACTACCAAAACATATTATCAAATTAAAATGCCGTGTTTCATTGTTGAAACTCGCACGTTACTCCGTCATCGACTATTATATATACGAGGATGTCAAATGGGAACAACTACAAAAATAAGAAAACTTCAAGTAAACTTCAGGACAACGAAAGAATAATAATCCCAAAATTATATCTACTTTTATGCATAGAAATTGAAGTATTATCATTCGTTAAAAAGTAAGAATAAAAAAGCGATAAATATACCATAAAAATCATTTTAAAATACAAAATCTCTAAAAAATATTTATATCATGAGAATAATTTTCAATCTAAGGTTGTTTATTGAAAACTTCCAACAAAATAAAACAAAATCTCGTGCAATGTCGATTAAACAGCAATTTCATCCTATACAGGCTGCATATAAGTACTGGCTATTAACATAATGATATAAAGTTTAGCAGAAATACAGATAAAACAGTGTGAATGGAAAATTTTAAACTGTTCGTAACCATAGAATGTAATTTTGTTTGAACGTTTGTTTAAAGCAGTATGATAATAAGCGTAGGTAAGGAGCAATTCTCTTATAAGGGAAAATAAACATAGTTTTATGCACTCTGGTTTAACGTTTTCTTAATCACGAAAATGGCGACTCCTTTTTTCATAATTTAGTACACTGGAATTGTTGTTGTATTGTGTCGCTTATTATTCCTTAAAACTAAATTTTATGGTAGAAAAAGACTTTATAAAGTTTGTTGGTGTTAATTACTTGACACAATCAAAGGTTATAATACTATACTATACAAGAAATATTTACTTTGCTTTATGAAGCATTATTTCCCCACTAATGCAAATGAGCAACAATTTGTTTTGAGCCGTTTTGTTTTGCAACAATTAGTTTTGGGACGATTTGTTTTGCAACAATTTGTTTTGAGATGATAGAAGTCTCAATTTCTATTAAGATTTAAAAAAAAAAGAAAAAAAAAGATTAAAAATTACGATTGAAAAAAAAGGCCACTAAAAATCATTTTCTCCAAATTCTTCCATGTGTGGGCAACACAATAAAAGCAGAAGAATTTCATGCATGAGAGCAAGAAGTGAAAAAATAAAAAGTAAAAGGGAGACGGAAACCCAAAAAGCTTTTACTTCTCGACTTTTTTTCAAAACACTCTACCAACCCCAGGTGTTAGAACAACTACGACGTTCTTGTTCCCCGCCCCCTTAGTGGATGCAAGGCAAAAAAAAAAGTGAAAAGCGGCAAAAGTTCGACCAGGGGGCGCTACTGGCCAGTTGCTGCGTTTCGGCTCTGTGCCTTGATCGAAACAATCAGAACGCCCAACCGGCATTCGTTGACGCACACAACACGAGGCTTGGGACCTTCACTTGTATTGGCTACCAGAATTCATCAGTTGGTGATTCCCTGGTTTCCCCGCACTACCCAAAGCACTGCAGAATTCTTCTCTTTGGATAATACTTAGTTCCGTTTTTTATTTTTTTTCCTTCTCGCACTTCATTTTCGCGGAAAGAGGGAGAAAAAATGGATTTATATCACTAGTGAAGTTTTGTTCGAGGATGTGCTTTTATCTTCAAAAGGGACATCGATTAAATGACCGTGGTGATTTGAAATTCAATTGCTTAAAAATGTAATAATAATTACGAATTGAAGTGGAATTGTGAATGAAAATACTGTCTTGATGTTTATAAATTTTAAAGACCTTTTCCGAAAAAGGATTTCAAAGGAGTAAAGGGAATTATTCACGAAATAAACAGTATGCATGCATTTTTTGGAACTAGTTTGCCGATTTGTTTTGTTCTTTTCATCTGTGTGAACGTCGCTGTTTGCTCACTAACATCAACGACAACAGGTAAGATTCTTAAGATAATGAACTAGAAAGAAAAAACTTTTCCAGCAACGTAAAATTATTTGTTATATTTTCTTGACACTTTTAGTGAATGCATTTACAGTGACTTTTTCCCCTCGCTTACATACAAATAAAAAATCATGTTTAGCATAATTTAGTGTGATAACAAGCTAATGTCTTTTTTTTTTTTTGAAGGGATTCAAAGTTGAACCAAGAGAAAAGTTTTAAAATTTATCTCTTAATTTTTCAACCGTTAGAGAAAATGTATTAAACATATTAAGGGGAAAAATAATTTCGAGAAAATTTGTTTGGTGGACTTATAAAAGCAAATTTAAATAATTAGCTCGCATGAGAAATTTAAGAGCAAATGGTTAAAAAATGACTTTTTGTTCACATAACTTCTGAAATTATCACTAAAGAGGTCTAAAAAACATTGAATATATTTTTTTAAAATCTGACCACTCGAACTCTTATTCTATCGAGCAATTACGCGATAATAACAAGAAAAAACGACGGGGAGGAGGGGGGGGGAAGTAAAATGCAGTCTACGAACGAAGATATTTTACAAACGAAAATATTTTACAATTTAGTGAGAAAAACTAATATTATACCTATAAAATACAGTCGAGCCCGCTTAATGGATTAGGCAATTTGCCAGGAAAAATTATTCTAATAAGCGGGATATTCCATTATCCGGGATAAAAATAACACACATCAACGGGGTAGTACATGGGAATTTTATTACTATAAGCGGGATATTCTATTATCCGATATTCCATTAAGCGGGCTTGACTGTATTTAAAAAGACTGAAATTTAAGAAAAAAAAGAAAAAAAAATCAGCAAATATTTAAATAGTCTGATCAATCTCCAATTACAAATGGCGAAAAAAATTGCTTTCTTATAGATAAGACAAATACTATTATACTTTCTAAAATTTATCATAAAAGGCGTTAAAATGTTGAGAAAATATATCAAGTATTACGTAGATACCTCAACGTTAGAAGAAAATTTAAGTTTTTGAAAATTCCTGTTCAAAAAAGAACACCGAAAACTAGAGACATCTACTATAAAAGCTATTTCATATCTATAACAAGTATACAGCTTTGTACATAGCCTACTATTTTATTAGGAACTAGTAGTTCCCGCACGGCTTTGCCCATATTAGAAAATTAAAAGGTCATTTGGTTCGCCTGTATTTTTACAAATAATGGATGATGAATTTCTCGCCAATTTGCTACATTCATTTGCTTGCCCATGTTACGGTTCCAGGTTATGATAATTTGGTAATACACTCGTCCACGTTGTGCTCGCTAAGAATTTCTTAAAATTGGAATAGAAAAATAAATATCTAATTTTCAAAAAATCGCTTCGAGATGCACACCCCGATGCTATAAACTAATTTTGTGCCAAATTTCATTAAAATTGACCGAAAGTTCTAGGCGCTATGCACGTGACAGTGATCCAGACATCCAGACTGAGATCTAGATATCCAGACAGAGACTTTCAGCTTTATTATTAGTAAGGAATATGAGTGAATGCAAGCCTGTTTTAATCAACTCTTTTCTTATGATTTTTTTTCCTCTTAATGCAAGTTTTATTGCGTGTTTTCATAATAATCGGCAGCACAAAAATAATAATATGAGGGGAAAAGAACTTAGAGCCACGTGTGAGATTTAGAATATTTTAGTGACTTTTTATGCAGTTTCTATGTCCCACAAGAAAACATTCGCACTCCTAAATGTGTGTTAAAAATAATATTGAGTTATATATATCGATATTTTCTGGAATACCTACACAAAAAAAAAGAAAGCATAGCTCTTGGATCTTTATAGCAAATACCAAATAATACAAAGTGTAGTATGCATGATTCAGATGTGAAAATCATAAAAATATTGAATACGCATTTGTCAATGCGTAATACAAGAAGTGAATTAATGCGACGCACAACAATTATCAAAACCGCTCTCTGTACCATGAATGAGGTTCGAATAAAAGTTTTCGTCACGTATTTTCTTTTGTCCAATCCAAATACATTACCCCTCCAAAAACACAGGCAAAGTTAAATTTTGCCTGGTTTTAAATCAAATAAAGAAGAGCACAATATATCTATCTTATCTCTGTTTTTAGGAGAAAGGTGGAATTTCACAACATCTTTCTTCAAATAAAACTTTAAATTATTTTTAAAAACTTACATATTTTTAATTCACTTTCCCACAAAGAGAATATTTTTTAAAAAACTCCTACCCTGAATCCAATAAAGAAAATGAATCTTAAAGAATAAACTTTCGTTTTCAGCATTTTTTTTTCTTTTAACGAGATATAAATGAATCACTCACATTTCAATCATAACTACTGTGTTGACCTACATTATGTTTCCATTTTTCGAGTCGTCTTCTTAGGCGCGTCAACTTCTGATGTATCGGATAGACCGTGTGGGATTCCTATATATATATATTGCCTTTTACATTTGCATTAATCAAAATAAGGATTTTAAAGCCTACAAGGTTTTTAAATAACAAAATGTGAGTAATTATTCTGGCATTATTATTCAGTCAAAATCATGGTATTAAAGATTTTACATTTGAAACTTTACTTAAGATTCTGCTTTCAAATAAATACCGTATTTACCCCGTTATTTGCCGGCATGCCGGGAAAAAAAAAAAAAAAACAAGGTTGACCAGCCTGCCAGAAAATTCAAATTTTCCGGCATGCCGGATAATTCGAGGGTTATTTTGCAACAAAATTAAAGTAAATTTCCCAATTCTGTTTCAATCAAAAAGCAAAGCATTGTTACTGCTATTCTCTCTCGTTCATAATTTTTTTAAACAAATAATTTTTGGTTTCTTTCAGAGAAGAGTTCCCTTTAATTTTTATTTATTAAATAGCTATGGTAAATTCTTTAGCACTGGCTTAGGGGTGGTAACTTACTGCTTAAATGTTTGATTAGTTTTAATTCATATTTAATTATACTTAATTTTTATAACATTTTTCGTTATTGAATAATATTTTTCTTGCTAAAATAACGAATGACATTGTAAGTTAATATTTGTACAAAACTTAATTAATGTTATTAATACTAATGTTTATTAATACTAATAAGATATGTATATAACTTATATTATTTTTAAAGCTGGACATATACTTTTTATATCATTATTTTTTTTCCTTCCCTCCATTTTCCCGCCGTGCCGAAAAGGACCAGGCAATTATTCTTACAAATCTGGTGAACCCCGAATTTTGCGGCGTGCCAGGCCGCGAAAATATGAGTTATTGAGGTTTAATGCAGGGTAATACGGTATGACTGCGTAATAATTTAACACCAGATCAGTTTATTTTTGCCATTTTTCTATTTATTTTTTCTTCTCTCTCTCCTCTCTCTATGTCTGTCTCTTTTTTTTCTATAAAGATTTTGATTAATTTAATCATGTTTGTCCCCAAATTTAATACTAGAAACACAAGTGTCAAAATTATTTTCCTATTTCCAAGTATTAAAACTTTTTTCTGTGTGCGTAACATTTTATTTTATTTTTTGATGTGTATTCAATGAAATAAAATCTTACTTTTGACTTATGTTAAACCCAAAATTTAACATAAGTATTAGTGGATTTTACCAGTGAGATTATCTTTTCTTGTTTATAATTGTTGCACATTAATGTAGTACAACAGAGAGTTTCGAAAATAGTTTCTAATTCAAACAGCTTTAAACTTATTCGAATTTAAATTCTAAATATTTATTCCAGCAAAATACAATGCAAATTTAAATCAGTTGCAGCGAAATGTATATCTCTCATTGCTTTAAACTGTCAGGAATAATGCATTAATAAACATGGAATTGTTATTGACTTAAAACTTGAACCTATTACAAATGGAGAGAGTATAATTGATGACAATTATTTAGAGTTGAATATATTACTGCTTAAAGCATTTGATTTTATTGATGAAGACTTAATAAATCAACAAGGAAAATTGCAACCTATTTGCACTGCTTGCACTTTAAACCAAGTGCAGGTAAAAAATCCTTTAAATGATATGTTAATGGCAATTTTAGTGAAATAATTGAAATCTAATGTTTTGTTTGGATTCAAACATTAAGGGAACTGGAAATCAAAGTCGTTTTTTTTTTAATTCTTAATTTAAAAAAAAAAAAAAAATGTTAAAAAAAATATCTAACTACACTTGTTTTCAACTGTATTTTCCCACCTAGTGATCAGATCTGAATTCTGCATCATTTAACATTTGTTTCGGATCAAAATATCTGAAGATGGCATTTTTTTAAAATTTCAGATAAGTTATGAACTTTTTTTTTATCATGTAACGATCGAGACAAAGGGTAATCAGATGGTGCAGTGTCGGGCGAGTTCAGTCCAGCAATTATCACTGGAAAAAACATGTTTCTGCAACATGCCTATGCATAACCACATAATTCAAAACAAACTCTGGGAAAAGAATCGATTTGAAATGTCTCCCACATCATACTTAACAGACATTCATGCACCTTAACACCCTTCATTCCATAGTATTTACTGATATACGAAATGTCTCCTTTTGTCAATAATAATCTTGATATATTCCCTTCTTACTACATATTTTCGGACTTCGCCCATTCTGTCTTCTATTCTTCTGCAAAGATACCGAAGTTGGGAATTTTTACCAACTATAATATCTACATTCGTCCACGATTAGCATATATATATTTTCGAATGTGTTTTGATATTTAATTTAAATTTGTCGATAAGAAAAAAAAGTATTGGTGATAACATGCAGTTAACATTTGCAAGGCTATATATGGAAACATATGAGACATATAGTATCAAAACCAACTTTGTCTGTTTTTCCGCTTACTTATTGAAAATGCAGTCGATATTTCAAGATACCTTGAAATGCCAATCATGTATATGGTACTGAATTTCAGTAAGTCAAAATACCACTATCTGACTATCGCTTGGTGCCTTTCGGGCCACTATCATCATGCTCCTTCATTTTAGTGTCACATTAATTAGGGTACCATACTGTATTTTCAGCACGTTACAAAGTGATTTCAGGTAGATGTACGTGTAGTGATTGCATTTATTAAGTAAAATGACTAATTTAACTTTATTTATCTTTTTTATACAATGTTAATACTAGTTTTTACTGAATTCCTTAATTTTATAAACTTATCCTTATTCTACATGGCTTTCATTTTTTAGCGATTCTTATTTGTTGCATTTATGTTAGTAATGTTTTGTATGTTTATTACACCAAGGATCATCAGACTTTTTTTTTGCACTAGGTAAAATTAATCCCGCTGAACAAAGGATAGTAAACTTATTTTTTTCCTATTAAATTTTTAAGGCGTTTGAAATAAGTTCGGTAGGAAGTGTTTTCTTGTCCGTGACCCTTTGTAGGGCAAAGTGATGAAGTAATCTCAGTAATGAAGATATATTCCCTTGTTTATTGGATTTCCAATTCTTTAAAAGAATTACATTAAAATCAAGAAGTGCTAGGCAGGGGCGGATGAAGAACATTTTCGAGGAAGTAACGGTTATTTTTTATTGCTTACCCTTTATTACATGTGTTGGTTGCGAATGTTTCGGTCTTTAATTCTGAAAAGGTTGAGCCCCTAATCCCCATCCCATATTCCTCTAATCTCATCACAGGTCGTAAAAAAATACGTTGTTTGACTTCAATATTGAAAGTCTGTAGGGAGAGTATTCGCAGTAGGTGAGGTATTTGAACCTCTATCCATCTAGAACCATCGACAATCGTCTAATGTTGATTTTTTTCGAATTTCAACTTCGGAAAAATTTCAAGAAAGAGTTCCGAACATCCCATCCACACTTTATTCTCCATCCTCAAAGATGGACTGCAAATTTTTCTTTCTTTTAAACTTTAACTTCGAAACATTTCAGGGTGAGAGCTCTCACCCCTTCAAATCTTCAGGGAGGGAACCACCACCCATTCAAAAACATCATCCATGATCGTCTAAACTTACCTTTTTTTTTTTAAATTCAATATATAAAAACTGTCGGTGTAGGCTGTAGGTTATCTCAAGGGAGCATTTACTTGTAAAAGAAGCAGTTGAAAACTTTGTACACGAAATGAGTAAAATGCCGAACAACGTGTATACATGAAATACTCGGCCAAGCTCAGTCATTCCATCCGAGGATTGCAATTTCTTGCTTATTAGCACTCATCAGCCCGAAATAGGAAGTGAATGAACTGGCTGTGTACTTCAACTATTTCTGCCTTAGTCCTGGCTATAGGGTGGTAACTTACTGAAAAAACGTGTATACATGTACAAAGAAATTCAATAAGAGTTTAAAAAAAACTCTTTTTAATTTATTTTTTCAGGGTTTCTTTTTTTTTTTGACCCCTTTTTGATTGATTTTATTTCTACATGCATACAATTTTTTTTTGTGTTTTTACTCAAGTATTTACTTTATTGCAAAGTTCTTCGAACTACTCACTACAATAACAATTATGATTAATATTATTACCATTCGCATGAATAACTCACAAGACATTAACGTTTTTAATATTATTTTTACCACTTAAAGAAATGTTACATATATTTTCAAACCCAAAGTGAAAGTTATGACGTTTCTTAATACTCCATTGAAATTAGCATCCGAATGAAATGTACAAGATATGTCAATTGAGTACTCTGCTTCGCAAATTTATGCACGAGGAATTTCTCAAGTTGCAACACCCTTCAAATTATAATCAACTACGGTGCGAATGCCCGATGTTCTATGAATTTATGCATATCTCTTAAGGCTGAAATATGATGTAGATTGCAAGGGAACGACACATGTGTCTTCGAGACAAGGTCGCTTCCTGGTATATATTTGCACACTCAATCTTAGATCTTGTAATGATACATTTTAGTGAATTTAGTGAAATTAGAAAATGTAACTCTGTTTTCTGACGTTTCACATAAATAAACTATTCTTCATCGTTCGGTTAGTTTTTTCAGACTAACCGAACAAAATTTTAAAAATGGTCGTGGTAGTAGTGGCGTCCGAGTTATTTCACAAACTGTGCAACAAATATAGGGGAAGAGTGGGTACAGTGAGACGGAAAAATTAAATCACATTTTTTATTATGAAAAGCATCGAAATCAATATTTTTTGAGTTCTATAATATGTGTTACTGTGTTAGGTAATATAAAAGTTGATTTAGAAAAATCAACGAATTAACACAAAAGAAAAACAAAATAAAAATGAAATGCAATTTTGTCTCACTATTCCCCCAGTGAGTGGGAACAGTAAGACACAGTAAGTGGGGACAGTGAGACTCACGGTTATTGAGCTAGCGAACATTGAAAGCATGATTGACCTGAAATCCTGTGGATATGTGTTGCCGTTTGGTTTTACCCTGGGTTACAGGCTTGATCAAGTCACATTTGAAACAAAAAAAAATTTTCAGAATCGGGATTTTGGATAGGAGCTACAATACACGTAAAAAAATTAGCGGTCCCATATGACCCGTGGGCCACAGGTTGGACAAACCTAGATAAAAACATTCTCGATTAAGTTCCTTTCAAAAAATGAAAAAATATTAAAACCGGTTTATCTGTTAGGTATCCTTGGTTAAAATGAAACAAAATAAAATAGGGGCTGCGATGCCAAACACACACACACACTTACTCACATGTCAAGGTTAAAACCTAAAGTTACATAGATTAAAAACGAAATCGAAATAAATGCGCCCTATAATTTATATAAAATCTAGCAAATACATCTATATTACTTCGATATAATGGCCATAACTCCATTAAACCCCTTATTATGTATGTAGGTGCAGGGTTTTGAACTGATCGTGTTACTATTTTCGTCAACAGCTTAGTTGTAGTTAAATTCCATTCAACACATAAATTTTCCACTTTTTATATAAAAGTACCACGGAATCAGAGAGAAACGAACTCATGCTGTCTCAATGTTCCTGTCTGACTGTTCCCTTATTGCTATATGTGAACTAATTAAGTACCATTTTCATACAAAAGAAAATAACGAAATCATTTTACTGTTGAAATTAACGTCAAATAATAGGCCAAGAAAATATTAATAACACCAGTTTTTATAGTGTGTCAAACACGGAAGGAAACGATACAACAAGCAATACAAAAAAAAAAATACTTTTGATGGGGTTAAACTAAGATGATATAATTATTTTTTCTCGTCTGAGATCTGAACGCAACTTTCTTTCTGAAATAATGTTCACAGCCTGTTGATTCGACTTTACAAAAGTGTTACCAGTCTGGGAATAGCTAAACAGTAAATAAATTGCTGCTGTTTCACTGTTCTGCCTGTCTTACTGTACCCACTCTTCCCCTACTTAAAATAGGCGCAAACACGCGATAAACCATCATTCTTTTTTTGTAAGTTAGCGTGTGAAATATCAGTTACAAGGCACTTCGTATTTATCAGCCAGTATAACTAGTACTGGCAACCCTAATTGCTATAATTTTAGGTTCGCCTACAAACATTAATGTTGTATAAAAATGAAAAACGATTATTTCTTCCTGAATAAGCAAAAAAGCTACTGGAACTAATAAAAAAAAATCTTTAGGTAAACGTTTATGTCTAATCCATTTAAGATGTTAAGACCCAACCCAACTATCAATCCCAACTAATCTTTTGTTAAGCACGCTGTACTAAACATGCAAAATATAAGTATGAAATGCGTATTTTGATGTTTCATCACTTAATGCTACTATTATATGATAACTGAAACTTAGAATTAAGAGTTTGACGAATACAAAACTTAAAAGTACGTAACCATCTTCCTACTAGCATCCGATTGACGATTAAAAAAATAAGGTTAAGCCTACTTTTTTAGGTGGTAGCACTACTCTATATGTACCATTTAGGCATACCACAGAAGGTGAAGGAATGACTCTATCACCCTTCACCCAAGGTAGCTGCTGATGGGGGACCGCAGAACTTTTTGACCCACGGATTGAACGAACACGTGCTTCACACGCATTCTTTGTTGGTTTTTTTTTCAGAAATTTTCGAACCCGAGTCCAAAACGCTGACCACTAGGCTGCCAGTGATTCCACAAACGAAATGGAGAGAGGGAAAAAACCGGAGCATTGAAAATTTGTTTAATGGCCTTTCAAAAAAGTTTGCATTTACCAATTTGCTGAGAAAAAATATAATGGCGTTCGAGGTGCCAAACAGTAGCATAGCCAGGATTTCATTTCAGAGAAAGTACAAAGAAATTTGCACGTGCTCAAATTTGAGTTTTATTACGCATACGAAAATGAAATTAAGTGGGAAAAATTCATATCTTCATCTTTGAATTTTCTTCTTCTAGGGTCCAGATTCCACAGACCGTGCCCTTGGTCATGTCACTAGTGCCAAGCACAATTTTAAGACTTTAGAAAGAACTTATCCTTTCATCGATTTTCTCCATTTAAGTAGTACTTAGAGCATTATAAAATACTACCATAATGTATGCGTTTAACTAGTTAATACACAATTTCAAAATTGAGTACATTCATGCTTTCAAATTTTCTTAAAACCTTTTGTTTCAAATATGAGTATCCATGTTTTCAAATAGTGTGCTGAATTATTTCATACTCAAAAATGAGTACATAATATTCAGTTTTGAAATTATGACATATTCAAAAATAAGCACAAATACCTTAAAAATGAGCACAAATATCTCAAAAATGAGTACACATGTTGATTTGAGTATTTGATAAGTATTTGAATGTTTTAAATTTGAATACCACGTAGTTGGAGCTATTTTGACTCGCGATATGCTCAAATTTGAGTTATTTTTAGTCATTTTTGAAATTGTTGTTTTAAGAGTACATTTTTTCTTAACACAATTTACGAAAATTTATTTGCAAATGTTTGTCTAGTAAAATACTTCAATAGCAATTTTTTCTCAGTTATAACAAACGTATTCCTAAGAGTATGTCCCTAATTCGATTACTTGATAACCTCACATTTCCATGCATACTTCCAGAAGCGTAAAAGTTAGGAGCAATAGATTTATTCGTTCTGCAGATTTCAACCGTTACTTCTGGAACAGAAAATTTATTGCGGCTTTCCTAATGCCCTGGTGACTGAATCATTCTAGCTGGCTGCCTTATTCATAATGATAACACATAATCTGATTTTCCACACAGCTAAGCATGCGTAGCTCTTAATGAAGACATTACGCCATCGTGAAAATCGTTTTACCGCCAGTTCTTGCATTTGTCTGGAAGAACGGCCTCCCTACAACTCTTCACTCCAACCTCTTGCCTTCCTAATAGGTGAAGATTTAAGCTCAGAGGCAATAATATGTTACTGAGGCGAAATGAAAACAGCAAAAATGTATGTGTTGATGCGGAGGTGTAGTGAAAAACATCTGTATCATAATTATTGCCTCTGGCTTAAATCTCTACTTATTGTAAAGCAAGAGTTTGGAGCTAAATTAAACACAATTGCATTTGATCACATTTATATGCTACATCTCGTAAAGTATGAGTACAGGCATCCCTTGCACAACAAGGTTTCGATATTACACGGTACCAAATTTGAGTTTATTACAACACGGTTTCGATATTACACGGTATAAAATTTGAATTTTTCATGGTTTTGATATAACACGAATGTTATATTTTAAAAAGATGGAATTTCATTTTTGTTTAATGAAATCTGATAATTTTTGATAATTAATAAGTTTTTACTTTGGTTTTATGACGCTTGGTTTCGATATAACACGGTATAGACATCCCTTGATTTATATTAGTTCTAAGTCTCGTATTACACGGTTTCAATGTAGCACAAAACGCGGTTTCGATACGACAGGATACATATTCACATGATTTTTACTATGTACATGATTAATTAGTGTAAAAAACAAGAAAAAAGTTTTTTTTTCAAACTTCTCGTATAACACGGTTTCGATACTACACGGAACGAATTAACTGTGTCATACGAGGGACGCCTATATATACATTCAAGACTGTCGGAATATGAATTTAAGATTGTACTAAAAGATTTCACTGAATAATTTCTGAAAACATTCAAAAATATAACTACGCACAGCGCTATTTATGCTTCGTTTTTTTTTTTTTCTGTAGAACAAAGTTATTTGAGGATATTTGTAAAAAATATTTAGTGATATAATTCTATTAAACCTAAAATGTGGGATCCTACATTGTTTTGCACTCTTGGCTTCTTTAAGAGGTTTTCCATCTCCAGCTCAGTCACTTACCTATGCCGGGCTGATGAGTGCTAATAAGCACGAAACTGCAGTCCTCGGCTGGAAATGACTGAGTTGGCGGTGTATTTCACATATGTATCATAATTATTGCATCTGGCTTAAACCTCCACCTAATTGTAAAGAAGAGTTTGGAGCTTAATTTAACACAATTGCATTTGATCACATTTCTATGCTACAGCTCGTAAAGTATGAGTATATGTATGAGATTTAACTAAACGTTTTCACTGAATATTTTCTGAAAACATACAAAAATATTACTACGCACAACGCTATTTATGATTAGATTTTTGTTTCTGTAGAGTGTAGTTATTTGAGAATATATATAAAAAATATTCACTGATATAATTCTATTAAACCTAAAATGTGAGATCCTACACTCATGAGTATAGTCATATTTTGTGTGTTGTAGCATAGAAATGATATCAAATGCGTTTTAAATTCAACACCGGATTTTCACCTTGTTAATAGGTGGAGATTTAAGCTCAGAGGCAATGATATGTTACTGAGGAGAACTGAAAACAGAAAAAATGTATTCGTTGATTGTAGACTGATGTAATGAAAAAAAGACACAAAGAAAATTGAAGCATCGATACCGTTGGGCGTAGTTATATGTCTGCATGTATGCAGGAAATACAGTAAAAGCGGACTACTTTGGTCCTTGGGTCCTTCTTGGGCCCAAATTAAAAAACAAGATACAAAGTGTTCTGTAAATCTTCAAGAAGCAATTTTGAAACTTATTTTGACAGAATCCGAGAGAAGCCTCAAGGACTCAGTAATGTATACCAAGCACTTTTATAGTTCTCCACGAGAAGCAACAAACTAATTTTGTTTTCCTTGTGCTAACATGTGTCTTTATAACCTCTCAGACTTTTACCTGTAGAAGTAGTTCTATAACAGCTATGAGATTGTGAAGTACCTATTTACGAACGCTATTCGACACTTTATGCAGTGGCATAGTTGTACTTCTTATTTCTGTTAAGGTTTTATTTAAAAAAAAATACAATGACGACAAATCTCCTAGCCTAAAAAATATGACCTACTTTGGCCAAAATAAAAACTTTTAAAAATCCGTCAGAGAGATTTTGAAAAGAGAAGAAAAGCTAAAACTAATACTGAGTATTAGTTAGGAGTATTACTCCTAACAGGAAAAACACGAGAAAAAACAGGAATTTTCAGCAACGGGTGAAGAGAGCGATTATATACTCAAATCATCATGGCTCAGTTACATGGCTTTTATTATGGAAGATGAAGATGAACTCAAATTTGCTGGTGGTTTAGAAAACGCTGATCCAGTTGCATCAGCTTCTTACAAATGTTGTTAAATGTTAAATTTGTTGGAAAGTCGACAGAATTTTGTCATTGTGGAATGGAATGAGCTCGGGTATCCAGCATAACTGTTCATGCGAGAGAAGAAGGAGCTAATGTTCAAAGTATGGAGCGTACCAAAAAGTTTTGGAAGTGATCGAAAATTTGG
>NC_072738.1:108989759-109073104 GCF_026930045.1 Uloborus diversus | reverse complement strand
AACCTCTCCGAAACTGTTGAAAAAATGACTTTTCTCCGTCAGTATTTTTTTTTTCTTTCAAATAAACAGTTTTTGCTGTGAACACACAGCTTTCTTTTACTCTAATTAGTTCTACAGTGATTTTAATTAGGAAAAACAACTTTGAGCAAAAGTAATCCAAACGTTAGGGTAACATTGGCCCAAATCAAATACAATTAAAAAGGTATTACTACTTTGAAACAAAGTGATTAGTAAAATATAAAAAAAAACAACGTTAAAGAAAGCACAAATTTGCCAATTACAGCAGACAAGTGTTTCGGCAAAAGACATCCGACAAAAGCCGACAAAGCTTTTGTCGGATGTCTTTTCATCCATAAGATCATTACTTTTTTCATTGAAAAAGGCGTTCCCTTTAACGCCGAAACACGTGTCTGCTGTAATTGGCAAATTTGTGCCTCTTTAGCCTACTTTCCCAGTAAAAGTCAGAGAAAGAATAAAAAAGCATGAAAGAAGGCTTAATGCATCTTAAAAATATCCCGAAAAACAAAAAAAGTCAAAAATATTTAAAATAGTTAGATAAATATTGAAAAATTAAAAATTGGAAAGTAGGGTATTGAGATGGGGGAAAATGTCTGTCGGTCTGTCTCTTTGTCCCCCCTAATAACTTTTGAATGAATAGTCCGATTCGAACAAACTTTTTTTTGTTCGAAAGATCTCGGCGAGGACATCTCATTCCCATATTTCACTTTTTGATTTGAACTATTTTTTTGTTCAATTTCGAACAGTTCAAAAAAACTTAACATTAGCGCCTACGGGGAAATTCAAGACAATTCCGAACTGTGATGCGAATTTGCTTCAAACAAACTTTGTAGGAAAAACCTTTTAATGAAAAACTTGTATATAAAATATCTTTTTGATTTGAACAATTTTCCGTTCAATTTGGAACAGTTCAAATCCCTTAACATGAGCGCCTACGGGAAAACTGAAAGACAATGTAGATTCCGTAATTGAAAGCGGATTTACTTCAAACAAATTTTGTTGGAAACAGCTCTTGACCCCAAACTCCAGACTCCGACTCCGAGAATTAAGGGGCACCTGACTCCGACTCGACTCTTGTGCCTGATAATTAATCAGACTCCGACTCCCCGACTTCGACTCTGACTTCGTGGCTTTGGCAAAAATTTATACACGGAGGACAGATGACTGACTCTGATTTTTGGATATTCGACTCCGACTCCTTTATCCCAAAATGAGATTGACCTCGACTCCGCAGCTATGGTTTTAACTGTGAAATAATTGTTGTTGATATGACTTGTTTTTATTTTGACGCTTAAGTTTTAATTTAGGAATTCAGTTTTCGGCGAATAAACTCGAAGTCATTCATGTTTCTACATAAAGATATACACAGACGATTTTTTTTTTTTTTTGACAATGAAAATATTTCTTTTAGTTGACATTTTATTGTTTTTATTTATTTTGGTAATTGCATTAATTCATTTAAAAAAAATTGGCAACAGGGGAAAAGTAAACGATTTTTTTTATATAATGTATTTATTTTAATAAGCTTATTAATTTTAATTATTATTCTTTCGTTTTGAAAGCTGTTAAAGATTTTTTTAATGGAAAAAAGTATTAACTGTTTTGTTTAAAGGGTGCTGATTTTTTTTAAATTTTTTTTAAGATGAGTGATTAATATTTTATTCCTTAAAATCAGCTTAAAATATTTAAAAATATTTTTGAAACAATTTGCGGTTTTAGCTATTTTTGAGAATATTGATCAGGTACTAGAAAGTAGTATGGGTATATGGGAAAGTAGGCTCGTTTAGTTCTAGACAGAACTTCTTGTTTATCGTTGTTTTTTCTTATTTTACTGTTCAGCACAAAGGTATTTATTTATCTTAAAGTGATCAGTATTTAAAACTAAATTAAGAGAATTCTAGATGCGTGAAACAAGTTTCCACATTTTGGACGTATGAATAGTTACAAAATTATTGAGAATGAGATGAGAAAAGTTACAAAATATGGGCCAACTTAGCATTAGTTTATGGTATTCAGGGAAATCGTACAATTAAATCTTGAGTTCATGTTCCAACAAATTTTAGTTTATTCATACTTTAAGGTATGTAGCATAGAAAGGTGGTCAAATGCACTTGTATTAAATTTCCTCCAAACTCTTGCTTTACAATGGGTGTAGATCTAAGTCAGAGGCAATAATTGCGATACTGAGTTTAACTCTGAACAGAAAAATTGCATTCGTTTATTGAAGAGAGGTGTAATGAAAAAAATCTAAACAAAAGACATTTCTGTTCTTTTGCAGAATATATTAAGTGAGTATTTTCAGTGTAATCTTAAATTCATGTCTTACAGTTTTTAATATATTCATATTTTTCATGCTGT
Source organism: Uloborus diversus (assembly GCF_026930045.1). Classification (NCBI taxonomy): domain Eukaryota; kingdom Metazoa; phylum Arthropoda; class Arachnida; order Araneae; family Uloboridae; genus Uloborus; species Uloborus diversus. The sequence continues at coordinate 109,070,728 of NC_072738.1, read as the reverse complement.
ATCATAGAAATGTTTTCAAATGAAACTTTATTAAATTTAAACTGCGCATAACTATTGTTATCTGTTGATCGATTTTAAGATGCTTGTAGAAAATATTAAAAATTTATGTTCCTATATTTTTCATTATTTTTATATTTTCTTCATATTTTCTGTGATGTAGCAAAGAAATATGATCAAACGCAGTTGCTTTAAATTTATCTTACTAATAAGATAGTTTTCAGCACGAAGGCAATAATGCATCACTGAGGCGAACTGAAAACTGCAAAAATCCATTCGTTGCTTGTGGTTAGGTGTTGTGAAAAAAAGGATGCAGTAATGTTTTTGAATATTTGTAGAAAATAATTACTGAGATTGTGCGTTTCGATTCTAGATTTGTGTACGTTCATTTCTGAATATATTCATATTTAAGATGATGCACCATACGGAACTAATGAAATAATATTAGCTTTGATTCATGGCGGGACAGTGCGAAATTTAGTAATATTATTACTCTAGGCATTATTCCGCCTAAATTCAGGAAATATGATGTTAAAATTAAATCGGAGTTTATCTTGCGTCGTGTTTAAATTTTCAGCACCTAAATCATTTGCAAAACACACACTTTTATGTAGAATATAAAAAATATGCAAAGTTTCAAATTAAAAAAAAAGTTAGATTTTTAAGATTATGATGACGTAATTAACGTGAAAACAAAATTTAATTTTATTATTTCTGTTTTCAATTCATTTGTAAAAGAAATTTTTAGGTATAGAAGACACGTGTCCCGTGGTTCTCTAAAGATTCAGAGCAAGCATGTTTAGGTGGTGCATTATTTGTGTTAACCAGATTAGCACGCCTCCACCATCTTTACAAGGCCCCCCTGCCAGATCGCGGAATTGGCATCCTTCTAGTTTCTCAAACTTGGAACTTATAATAACTTTTAATATCTTCCCGAACCCCCTATTCACCTTGGCTGCATTGCTTTGTGACCCTAATTCTTCCTTATGTGAGGGCCAGTAGCGGATACTTATTTAGGAGGGGGGGGGAATCGTGCTGAATCACATGCGGTTTTGGGTACGAAACGTTTCTGAAACTGCTTTGGTGTCAATAATAATTGGAACTGATTATGGCACTTAATAGGGCAACGTTACAAAGTATTTCTTAAGTAAGTGAAGGGAGTAGTTTTTCAAATATTTACTTTTAAAAATATTTAATGAATTGAAAATATTACTTTAATTGCTTTCATTTTATTGATAATGAACGCCACTTTGAATAGAATATGTATTTAAAAAAATGCCGACGGTTCAGGTAGGGGGGAGGGCTCATGACCCCCATGACCCTCCCCTTGCATCCGCACCTGGTAAGGGCCATGGATATAAGTACTATGCGTATTGAACGTAAGGAAAAGTAAAAAAACCTAAATAATATCTTGTTTATTAATGGAAACTCATAAAATGATAGAAGTATCCTAATTGTATACAAAATAAAGTTGTGGATTTTTAAAGTTTAGTATGTGTAAAATTGCATGCGATAGAACCAGATCAGGAAAAATGCATGACTTTTATGTAATATTTAAACAGAAATCATTGAAGGTCAATCTATTTTGCGTTATAATTGCATTCAGCAAAGTTAAAAGCAGTTTCAAAATGCTTGGTATTGTGTAAAAATGGGAAAAAAAAATCCTATTCGATTCCCTTAAAATCGAATATTTTTCTGTGTTTTAGAGAAAGGATTATTTATGAGACAAATGAAATGAATATGTTATTTTTGAGCTCGTTTGAGATTGATCCTTCTTTACCAACAAAGAAAACAGTAATTTATGTCACACAGTTATGACGTAATCGTCAAGGTTTAGCTATCTGTCAATAATTTATGTATTTTTTATTATAACTTCATTTCAAGAGCATTTTCTAGCCGAATGACTTCATACAACTGTATAAAACAATTAAATTCATTGTTATATCGATAAAGAAATGTTAATTTTACCTGAGTTCGTTTTTAGTGTCGGAAGTTGTTTAAAGATTTTTTTTTTTGTATCTTTTTTTTTTTAATTTTTGGAAAAATGCGTTTCCTTTCAAAAATCTTTGAAACACTATGTTCTAGTCAAACTCGTTATATTTCTGATTTATTTTGCAGATAGCTCGTGGATATTTTACCATCACAGAAGACAATTAAGAAATACGAAACAATTTGATTTTAAATGCCTTTCATCGTTATCCGGCGAGGGTAAAAATTTCATTGGGGTATGGTAAATATTCAAAAATTTCTCCATTGTCCTGTTATCTTTTCGATTCACAGCAATCGAGTATCGTTCACAGCAAACGAGATAACCATTGTGGCATTAGAGTATCATCCCGTACCTTCTTTTAAAAACACTGTTTTTAAAAATGTTTAGCTTTTTTTTTCCCCTTTTTTGTGTACATTACTTCTTTTCAGACAAGCAATTGCCCACGTTATCAGCAGTTTTTCGCCGTATAGTGCACAAATTTTCAATCCCTAAAAGATAAAAATTTATCGGTTTTTGGGCAAAATACCCAATTGTAGAATTTTGGAATTTTTTATTTTTTTTTTTTTGTCCCAAATAGATGCGAAAAAAATTAAATCAAATGATGCAATGTAACATGAGTATCGTGGGTGAAGCAGCCTCCTACAGCTTCTTCAGTTTTTGGAGTGGATGGGTCTTGTATTATCCTGTTTCATTATCACTCTATTTCTGCTGATAATAGTGGAAACCTTCCTATAGCAAATTGGACCATCTGATTTCTTTCTTCCTTTTTTTTTTTTTTTTGATCGGTAAAACATTTTCTAGGTTCCAAAACTTGTTCAAACAAATTTGGCTTGTATCAAAGATGTCATTTCCAAATATTTTGGTCAAAAAATATTGACTGTTATCAGTCCGGGACTGAAAATTTGCATACTAGATGGCAACAGGTGACGACAACGAGGGTGTTACATGGTTGATTTAAAACTTTGAAAAAACTATTTGTCTGAAAAAATCGACATTATTTTCCGGCACGCAAATTCATATTCCGTATTCAAATTCCTTTTCACGTTCTAATATATGTGCAACCACTTTTTCATTAAAATCTTCGTGAAAAATATACTGCTAAAATTAGCTTCTTGTCAATGAAATTCTCCACTAAAACCTTAAATGCATCATTGCGTTGGGGAATGATAATATTATCTCCCAAAGAAATTATTCTCAGAAAAAAACCTTTGACTACAAGTGGCTAAAAGGTGGCTGATTTAGCAGACACAGCTGAAAAAAATGTCTTTCATTTCATTTTTTATTCCTTTCTTCTCTGTCACGAAGTGACATTTTATCCTTAGCCCTTTCCCTCCCTTCGCCCTTTCCCCCTTCTCATGTAACGCTTACTTTCATAAACACATTGATTGAAAAACTGCGCTGTGTCATACTTCTTGCTACACACTCCCTCCCCCTTGTCACAAACTCTCACAAATTCGCGAATTACCCCCCCCCCCTCTCAAAGCCTGACATCATTTGTAAACGATCCCTAAGATGAACTCCATAAAAACGATCATGACCACAATTTTGGAACTCTTTAAAATACAATGGACGCTGGTTAGTTGAATCAGTGGTTAATTGAATTATACGCTTTAATGAATCGAATCTTCAAAAGCAGGAAAAAATCCATGTTAGTTAAGTTAGTCGTTTTATTGCATCAGCCACTTTATGGAATCAAAACGGCCTCGATTCATATAAGCGGCAACCACTGTATTTAGGATTTCTAAAACAAGCGACAAGTGCGCCTCAAAAATATTTTTCTGAATGCCTATTCCAGTTTATAGCAGTCGAAAATTAATCATTTTTTGTTTGATTTAATATTATTATCTTGAGCTATTCCGTCAATTGAAGCAACTTTGAGTAGCTTGATTTCTAGTGGATATGCGTATGAGCTCTTCATCATTTGTCGACCAAGTAAATTCCCCTTGTTGACATTGCTATTACTTTTTGATATAATCACTATAGTTTTTTAGGTTCTGTGTCCCATCAGAGGGAGGTACCCGAGCTATTACAAATAAAAATAAAACAAGGTTTTTAACTAATATTCGGTGTATGATAGCTTAAATATAATTATTTTTCAAAAACGTTTTGTTATAAATATTTCAATTCGGTTGTACGTTGTATCTTTTTTCTTTCTTAATTTTTTTCATACAATTTATGAATAAGAGAAAGATACAAACTTTTAATTCTCAAATAACTTTTGCGCTGTTAGGAAATTATAATTTACAAGAAAGCAGAGTATGCTTTTTATGCTATAAAAATATAATACTTAAATGATGAAATAGAAAGGAAAACCTTTTACGTTATTTAAGTACGCTAAATATTTTATGGAGTTTCAATATTTTTTTGTTAAATTTATATGCTAAAAAAATAAATAAAAAAAATAAACTCATTATCATTTCTTAAAAAAAAAATAAAGAAAAAAATTTAAAAAAAAAAAAAAATTATACGAATTCAAACCATTATCATTTCTTAAAGTAGTAACAATTGCATCAAATTGTGATGAAATGTAAGAAATTGTGTAGACATTTATATCTAGAGACATAAAAGAAAAAAAAAAAACTATTATAGTCAGAAAATATCTTTGAAAAATTGCAATGACTTCACTTGACCGCAAAACTAAAGGTCCTTTCAGAAGAAGCAATAACTGTTCATGTGGAAAAATATAATGATGCGCCCGAAAAGATCATCATCGTTGGAGAAAAATACATTAATTGCCTTGTTTTGTGAATGATAGTGATTGATGATAACGGAAGTAATACTCGAACTTAGTTTTAAATTTGTCATGCCAGTTAGTTTGATTTCTTATTTGGGATTTTAATGAGGGAATTTTTTGGGTTTGTGATGTTTTTTTTAATTTTAATATCTTTTTTTTTTGACAACTACCCAAAGTAATAACTATAAAAAAAAACAAAATATATCATAAAAAGGCTTAATAACTGTCAAAAATAAAAGTAATAATCAAACAAAAATAATCTGTACCAAAATCATGAGGACATGAAAAAGGGTTAATTAAGGGTTCCTCTTTTGTTGAGTTGGTGCATCTCTTTGTCCGTCTGTCTATTCCCTCCCTAAAAATTTACAAGAGTTCTAATTTTCTCTGAAGACCATACGCAGACCATACAAATAGTGCACTCTTTTTTGCTTTGAAAAAGGAGTTCCTCGAAACCCTTAACCACGTATTTGCCATCGGTTGCTTTTTTTTTTCATTTGTACCGTTGTGTGTCCTACCATTACAAGAGCTCTTTTTGTTCTAAACAGCTAGATAGGAGCACATCATTCAAGTTTCATATTTGAGTTCGATATTTTTCACTTAACTTTGAACTTTGATAATTTGAGAAATTGAATTAGCAGGCGAATCTATTGAAAACATTTATCTCTTGTTAGCCCTAGTTTACCATTCAAATGAATATTTAGTGAAAGAATATGTTTGATTTAAAATTGACCTATCGTAAACGTCGATAGCTTGAAATTACTTAAATATAACGTTTAACTCTAATAGATAATTAGTTTTATATCGTATAAAAATCACGCAATGTAGTTTTACTTTTTTTTTTTTTTTTTTTTTTTTTTTTTTTTTTTTTTGAACGATGAAGTTGATATGGGGAAATAGTTTTCAAGATTAATAAGATTTATTTAGGAATACCGAACCAAGAGAACAAAACACAGTAGTATAATTAATGTTTCATTTTTGGGACTGGTTATGCTACATATCTTCAAACACGTTTTAACACGTTTTGGACACTTTTTAAATACGGAAGCTTGTCCCCTTTTTAAAGCACTTTGAAACATGCTTTTAGGAGCAGCTTTCAAAGTATTTCGGATAACACTTTTCATAATACTTCAGCCCGCTTTTTTAATTCTTTTGAGAATATTTTTTGAACACTGATGCATATCCCTTTCTTTAGATGAGTGATACCATTAGTTTTAATGTTAGTTTTATGCTGATCTCGTTGGACAGGGGAAGCTGTCCACCGCCTACGGGCAAAACACGGCCTTTGATCAGAAGACGCCATCCTTTTTGCCAGCAATCGCTACACCAATCGACATGATTCATTGCAACAAAATGTTCAGTACTATCATATTGAGAGATTTTATCGTCTGGTGGTAGTTAAAGAAATCCGTTGAAATTACATTTGTAGGAAACAAAGTGATGATTTCCCAATTGCACCTAAATGTGTGTCTGTTTTTAAATGTGCCTCCAATCAGTTTTTAAATGTTTCCCAACTTTAAACTTTTACAAATATCCAGAACGGAACACATTCGGAAGAGGTTCTGAGCTCGTTTCAATGCACTTTGTTTAAAACGGAGCACATTCAAACACATTTTAGTGAACGTTTAGGCAACTAGAACACTTTTACTGAACTAAAGTGTCCCAAACGTGCTTCCAATGTGTACTGCAAATTTGAAATGCAAGCTCGTTTATTTAAGTTAGAACATCTTTTTTATTTTTGAACTTGAATGCTTTCCAAAACTGACATTTTTATCTTTTAACATTTGTTTCATATTTTCTACTTAAAGTGTGCCTGGCTTGAGCATTGATTCATTTTATTACGTTTTAAATATCTTCAAGAAAAATAAGCTAGTTGGAAGTTACATGTCAATGATATAACGTCCAAAATACTGAGATATTTTTTTAATATGCATGTACAGAAATATTTGTGTGCGAGTGATAAAAATCAAATAGCCATAATTTTTGTTTGTACAAAAACTACATAAAAGGCAGTCTGTTCTTTGAACAAAAACAATAAAAATAAATATAGAAGCTCCACGTATAATGTTAACACAAGCTGTAACATTTTTTTAAAAAATCCGAGATTTCCTTATTCCATACATTGTTGCTTAATATTAAGTGTTACTTCATTATTCTGTGCACAGAATGTTACTTCAATATAAGTAACGTGTCACGTAGTGTGAGCTAACTTCATTGTACGGAAATTGTGCTATTACAATTAGCTAATATTCATCTAATAAGGCATACAAAATTTATACATTTTGTATGATTATTTCAGTTTTAATTAAAATTGCTCCTTGATTATTGCTAAGTAGTGCAGAAAATTTAAAAAGGTTTTATAGAAATGCGCGGATCTTAGACATTAGAAAAAACTAAAGGAAGCAGTTAAAATGATTCGGGCAAAAGTCATCGATGTTAAAAAACACCTTTTTAACTTTAAAAATTGCTCTAAATGTATGCTAGTTCATAAATGGATTGAAGGGATTTGTTGCAAGGCGTAGATTGAAAGAAAAACCTTTACTATGTCCGGGAAAGTGTGCATTATTCTGGGGGGGAAAAAATGAAAAGTTAAAAATGTATCGCTCATTTATATCATGGTATATCGTTGAAATTAAAAATTTTAGTCAGATTTTCCTTGTTTCAAGATGCAGTTTTATACTGGATGTGGATTTTCAATGTTAAAATATGATGTTATATTTTTAATGAGCATTTCTGTCTACGAATGTGCACATATTTTTGTTGTTGTAAATTCTCAATGCGTAACTGAAAAACTTGGGCAACACTGCGCGTGAATATTGAGAAGGTCAAATGTTATGTTTTTATTTAAAATAAAGATTTAAACAATAATTAAAGGCAATGCTCACTTTGAGAATTATATCCTAACTTTTTTTAGCTTTTTCTTTATTACTATTTGCAAATAAAACGACTTTTTTCATGGCAGCTTACCAGGTTTTATTTTTTTTTTGTCCACATATGTTAAAGTAAAAATCTATCATATATTGTTTTATGATGACAGAATAACACATTTCTACAAAAAACAATAAAATAGAGAACCATTGCTATAATACTTTCTTATTTTTTCCTCTTTTGTTTGCTAATTTGTTCTTTTTTTTTTTCAACTTTTGTTAAATTTGTTGCTCAATGCTTACAAAATATTTTAACAAAAATTAGTTATAATTCCATTTTACAATGTTACAAATTTACGTGCAAACAAGATGAACTAGAACCAAATTAAAAACAAATTAGAAATATTTTCAAAATCTTTTTAAGAAAAAATGAGATCATACTTTTTTAAAGTTTAATACTCTTTCAAGTTACGATATTTTACTGCATTAAATGTCCCTACAACATCCTTTTATATAAAGATGGGCAAAATTTTCTAGAAAATAACCAAATTGCTCAGGGAAAAACTCCAAAGAAATGTGATCCCAATTACAAAAATAATCACCTGCCAAAATTAAATGCACATTATTTGAAAAACTTAGTTTTTTAAATTTTTGATCAAATTAGTATATGATACAAATTTTTAACTTTGTTCTTCGTTAAAGTAAAAATTTATTTCCAATTTGAGAAACTTTGTGAAGTCATTAATCATCATAGATGTATTACTTCGTTTTCCATCAATTTGTTCAGACTTCTGCCCTAAAGGAACGTGATTACAATTATTTAGAAATACTCACTGAAACTTGATCAGATCTTCATAGCTTTCAATTTCTCCTTTTATGCCTCCAAGGCCTTGAATTATTTTTAGAAGTTTCCCCCATTGCATTCCCTATCATTTTATTTCAAATCAAGTACTTTGACAATAACCACATATTAAGTTAGATTTTCGCAATAATATTAGCATCTTCGAAAAATGTTAACTTCAAAAATAAAATTGCAGCTGATTAGTTTCATTCATTTTGACTGTTTCGAAAGTGATGTTTTTTTTTTATCATTTTTTTTTTATCTTGAGAGGGTGGCCCAAAGTTGGTACGTTAACAAAGAACGCTCGAAAGTTGCGGTTTTTGGGTTTTTATCGCAACAATTTCCGTTTTATTTCCTAGCAGGGTTCTTGCACTTCAAAATAAAAAGTAATTTCAGTCAAGTACATGTAATAAGTCAGTACATGTGTCAAGAATTTATAAATAAATATATGTTCAAATTTTATACCCGCTTTGCCTGAAGGCGCTTTTTTATTTTAATAATTCTAATCGTAAATTGAAAAAAGAAACAATTAAGATGACCTTCGTAGTTTGTAGGCGGATTGTGTCAGAATAACGTTACATTTTAAAAATTACTCATTCTTCGACTAAGTTTTTTTAGACATGTATCATTTTCCTTTTTTCAAGCCTGGTTACGCCGTGCCGCTTCACTGCTGCTTCGCTGTGACTGATTAAAACTCGGGTGTGCTCGGAGAAACACGACATACGCATACTTTGCAGCTTGCATACCATGCAGCGGCAAACAAAGACCTCCCCTCTTTGGTCCACACTCCCCTATGTGCAGCAACTCTGATTTTTTTTTTTTTATAAAAATTATTTTTTAGTGTAAAATAACTTGTGTTAAAAGAATATTTTCATCACAGTTTTGCCATTATTTAGCACATTTGTGTTTAAAAAAAAACTATTGAAAATACATTATCTTTGCTTGTATACCATAAAATTAGAAGGAAACCTTTATTTTTAAATAAAATCGTTTAAAAAAATATTATTGGAGTTTAATGGAGTACCAGTTTTAACCATTTAAGTAAGAAACAACAACGTAATTGCACAAAAATGCAGAATATGGCATATACGTGTTTCGGGGTTACAAGGAACGCCTTTTTCAATTCAATGTATTTTCTTCCATAATCTCACTTATTTTGCATTGCAAAGGGTTTTCTTGTATCCTCGAAACATGTGTATGCTGAAATTTGCAGCTTTTGTGCAATTATAGGTTTATTATGTCTCATATTTCCTTTTAATGCACGAAGGTATTTATTCAACTTTAGTTTAATGTGGTTTAGAAAACAAGTTTCATAGAAACAAAGCATTTTTCTTTGGTCAGATGGTTTTTAATAGAATTCCTTGCCAGCTCAAATATGAATAGAGTTCCTATTAGAAACATCATACCGTATTAGAAAACGGTTGCGTCCCATTTCACACGTTTGGTAAAAGTATTTCCAACTGCGGACGCAATGTCCATCCTACCGTGAGACAACTAAAATACTAAGAGAAGAAAAGAAGAGAAACGCCGGTTGAAGTAACGAGTACGATACTAAGATAGGATCACACATGCACAGTAAAAACGATTCAGAAACGTTTCTGGAAAATAATAGGCAGCTGATGTGCCCAATTTCTTCCAGTAAAATATCTTGGAAAAACCAGGATCGTTTTCGGCTAAAAGTCAGTAACCTTTCCGAAATTAACCTTGAAACTTTCTGAAGAAATGTGAAATCTCCCCTGTTAAAGCCAGTCATGTCTCTAGAACCTTCTAGAAAAATTAAGTAGGTTTAGTGTTATTGATTTGAACCTTCCTAAGTTACCAAGAAGGCTCCATAAAAATTAGAGCGACCACGGCCAAAGCTATGCAAGAATGAACCAGCCATATCTCTTGGCTGCAATTTTTGCGTTGCAAAGACTGCAGCGATCCATTGACTTTTTCGCTCTCATTAGGAGCTTAGTCAACCTGGACAGGCCGTAAGCAATCGTAGGCCGATGCACTTAATAAACATGCTCATTGAATCTTTAAATTGGTTGCTAAAAATATTTTCCACGACAGTGAAAAGTCTGCACGTGTGCAACTTGTTGCGATTCAGGAAACTTTTTTGTGAAGATACTTGTTTTTACGGGGAAGTAGGTGAAAACGTGTGAAATCCCGAGACGTTCCACGGAAATAACCAGTAACGTTTCGGAATTTTTTTACAGCGTGAGTTAGAGTCAGTGAAAAATTAAAATATACTTACGTTTAGTACGAAATTATTCCTTTCTTTCTTGAATACTTACACTTCTAATTGTAAGAAAATGATAGTTTATTTTATCACTCGTTAGCGATGTCTTTAACATGCTATCATTAGTATTTATTAAAAAAAGACTGCCTCAAATCGACTTTGTTCAATATTTTCCTGAAAAGTTACCTTAGTCCGATATAGTCGTATTAAAGCATCGGAGCGGACTTTTTTCTAACCTCAAACCTTCAGCAGTTAAATATTAATGGAAATTAAGTGTATTTACCGTTTCTGATTCGAGGGAGAAAATATTGCTGTTGAAAAGTGTTTTAAAATGTACCATTTTTACAAATATGAATCTAGGTAGTATTGTTTTAATTTTAATTAAAATTCTGTGAAAAGTGAATTTTTTGTACACTTTCTCCTTTTGCAATTAATCAGTTTCAGTTTTAAATGTTTACTCTTAACAAATATTTAGAGCAACCTCATGAACACTGTAGCGCAATTTCAGTTTCAGATATTCCCACACTGTAAAAAAATTCCGAAACGTTACTGAGTATTTCTGTTAACGTGTCGGGATTTCGAAGGTTTTTATCCACTTCTTGAAAAAATCAAGTATCCTTGTCAAAAAGTTTCCTGAAATGCTACAAGTTGCACGGTTGCACACTTCTCACTGGAGTAAAAAATATTTTTAGTTCCCAGTTTAAAAATTAACTTTGCGTATTTATAAAGTGAATCGGCTGTTGGTTCCTTACGGTCTGTCCATGCTGATTAAGTTCCCATCAGAGGGAGCGAGTAAGTATGGACTAAGCTGCTTTGCAAGAGTTGCAGGCGAGTAAAATTCTCGATACTTGCTTTCGATTCAGGCTTAGCTGCGGCCGTGTTTGCAATGCTGCTTATGGAGCTCTCTTAAATCAGGATGGGACCAAGCTATTATATTAAACCTATCAAAGTTTACTTTAAAGTTCCAAAGACACGACTTCAAACGGGAAGATTTCTGAATTTTTAAGGAGGTTTCCGAGATATTTTCAGGAAGGTTACTGAATATTAGCGGAAAACGTCCCTGGTTTTTACGAGATATGTTACTGGCAGAAATTGAGCGCATTAGCTGCCCATTATTTTCCAAGAACGTTTCTGAATCGTTTTTACAGTGTAATATTGTTAAAATTATTATTTAATCAATGACATCAAAACCATACTTATTAGTATTATTCTTTGCTAAAATAACTGAGATAACTTTTGCTTCTGACTGTTTCGAGATTTAATTAGTAAATGATGTTACAGCTTACTTATTACACACGTCTGAGGAGTGAGAAAATGTAACATTTTCTAATCGTTTCATTTTTGGAATTATGTAAAAGGAGGTTGTTGTTACCATCTCAATTCATAACAAAAAAAGCTTTTACTGCATTTTCTAGTAGTTAAATTTTCGGAATTGCGATAAAGAAAGTTATTGTTACCAGTTTAATGGACAGGAAACCTTATGATACATTTTCTAGCTTTTTTCATTTTTGGAAATGTGTAAGAGGAAGGTGCTGTTATTAACTCAATGAATAAAAAACTTTTTACAATATTTTCCATTCGTTTCATTTTTGAAATTATATAAAAGGAAGCTTGTGTTACCAGCTCACTTGATAGAAAGTGTTTTACAAGATTTTTTATTTGCTTCATTTATGGAACTATGTAAAAGGAAGTTACTGTTATCAGCTGGAATTTTATAAAATAAAGTTAATGTTGCCAGCCCAATGTATAAAAAATCTTTTACTACATTTTCTAGTCGTTTCATTTTTGGGTTCACATTTTTTAGACATTTCAACTAATAAAAAAAAGCTTTTACTACCTTTTAACATTAAAGAAAAAAAAACCTGTTAATTCACTGGTTAGACTCCCCCAACGAACTTTTTATTTAGATTACTTAAATAAAGAAAATGCAATGAAATTATTATATCACTCATCTCTCACAACGGGGAGATCGAAACACAAAACAGTTTCTGTATCTTGCTCCAAATGTCAAAAACACTTACACAGCGGTATCTTCTAAACTATTCGTCGAGCAACAAACTAATAGCCATTAAGATAGTTTCAGAGACAACAGCCAGCAACTCCCCATTTAAACTATTCTCAGTAGCGTAAACTTAAGCTCAACATTTTACTGCTCATTCTCTATAAATTAAAGCGTATCGCTAAGCGTGCTGAATGTAAGAATACAAATTTTCTCTGGGGTTAACTACGAAGACTAAAGGGTTTAGCGAGTTTGCTTCTGTCTCACACTTTTCCGTTTCATACTCGTAACTCGAGCACAGGAGAAGATTTTCATCGTATTGTTGGATAAGTAATGGATGAAAATTGGCTTAGTGCGTTGTATTTAAATTAATGTTCTCAATTTCGAAAGGGTTGTGGAGCATTGTTTTACATTTATTTAAAGCAAATGCTGATTTTATGAATAAATAAGGTTTTGTGCTTAAAAAAGATACAAAAACATGTGTTTGTATGATACAGAGAACATTTTAAAGAACATGTCAAAAAAAATCTTAATTTTTCAAAATTTAGCAGTAAGATTTTTTAAAAGCAATTTCAAATTAAAAAATTTAAAAAGACAGTTTTGTCCTTGAAAAAGAAAAAAAAATATAGAAAAACTTCTTTTTCTTCTCTTCTGTTTTCGTTTTCAGTTGCGGTATTCGATCAATCAACGTAGAGAAATACCGTTTTTCAAATCAAAAAGAAAATACAATGAAAATGTTTTTATCACAGAACAAACCATTCACACGGAAGTGCATGATGCCTAAAAATGAGTTTTACAGCACAAGTTGTCGAAAAACTGATTTATCGGACATTAAGGCCCGTTTTGTTTTAACCAACAAAAGTTACTTCATTCATGAAACATAAAATGTTACCGATGTTTGCACGTTACGCATTCGCTCACAATATCTTCTTTGTATATGATGCTTTTGATCAAAAAATATGGGATATGTTTGCGTAGAGTAACCGATTGCGCCAGTTTGTTGATTTGATTACGTAGGCGGTGGCTTTGAAGACTTTGCAAAAAGTATCCATACGATGTTTTCATTAGTTTTCATCATAGGTAGCTCTATTACAATTTGCATAGTTAGTCACTAGTTTACCGCGGTCGACTGATAACTCTACGAGAACATACCCATGGTGCATAACTGGAAAATTACGACCAAGCAAGTTTTGGTAATACAAGTAGAAGAAATTACATTTTTGCAAGCAAGCGTTTCTATGCATCAGAGTAACATTTTGAAGAGCATTGAAAGAACTCTAATGAAAATATCTAGAAATTAGTTTATCACAGTGTAATTGTTTTATGTATGTGTGTGTGTACGTTGTATGGGTTTGTTTACGTTGTATGGGTTTGTTTACGTTGTATGTGTGTGTACGTTGTATGGGTTTGTTTGCGTTGTATGTGTGTGTACGTTGTGCAGGTTTGTTTAGGTTGAATGTATGTGTATACGTTGTAACGTTGCATGTTTGTGTTTACGTTGAATGTGTGTGTTTACGTTGTATGTGCGTGTTTACGTTGTATGTGGCTGTGTACGTTGTATGTATGTGTGTGTGTGTACGTTGTATGTGTGTGTGTACGTTGTATGTGTGCGTGTGTTTAAGAGTCCCCCAAACCCGCGAATACCTTTTTTTTTCGATTTACGCTATAAATATATTACTCCTTGTTCGTTAATCAAACCAACGTATTTATCAGCTATACTAAATGCGAAACAATAGCTTATGTGCTGACAACAAAAGTACAAATTAAGTACTTACATAAAGATAAATGTTACTACTTTATAGCGCCTTAACATCCAATAATTGACTATAATAGCATATAACAGGCATCAAAAGCCATCTAATTCTCATCGACAGGGCTAGTCATTTTTTTTTTTGTACTAAGGAACGCGAGTCAACCCGTCCGGAAATTCTATTCCATAATGCTACGCCCTGCGTAACGAATCTGGAAATCGTGACTCACGATTTAGCCCCCGAATTAAGAAATAAAAAGAAAAGGAATCCGTTAGCAAAACTTTTCTCTTCTTTAACCTCCGTGACAAGAATAAATGCAGACAGAGCTGCCGCTAAGGGGCATTTAGATAATATAAAAAGTGATGCGCACCTTGCCCAAGAAGAAAAGTGAAAATGAAAATTAATGGTGAGGCCCTACTCTTAGAAAATTTGGCCTCGCACGCGTAAATGAGGAAAAACCGTAGCTTTTGAGATGAAAAATGGGTAATAGATGGATTATAAATTTAATAATGCTCTTAATAATTTCACTGATGTTCAGTTCCTTTATTACTTTAAACTGATAACATGGCTTTTGAAACACCGGAGACGCCAAAAGTGAGATAAAATTGGCCTTTAAATGGTTCCTGAAGCTATTGCAACACAGTTTTTATATTTTTGCAACAATATACAAAACAATTTCTTGGAAACTATGCGCTTGAAGCAATCCTTCAGTGTCAGATTAGTGGTATGCTTCAATTTGTTACCCACAAACTTTGTTAAATGTATACATTTGAGTCTATAGTAGGATTTTGAGCAGTTTTCTTGTTTATACGTAAGAGAAATATTAAAAGTAATTATTAAAGTATCTATGTTTCTAAATAAAAGCATTGTGGAAAACTGAATAGTTTTCAGTCAAGATAATTAAATCAAAAGCAGTACATTACTTTGCGTCGGAAGTCAAATATTTCTGGAGCTTTAATCTCTTACGCTATTCAACGTTGTTTACAAAATACAGGTTTTAAAATAATAATTTGAATCTCTTGATACCCAACGATTCTATAGGGCAGAGAAAAAAAATAATGTAAGTATTTTGTAAACCGCTGAAAATAGGACCTGAAGAATGTTTGTTTTGAGGAATTATTCTATTTAACATGCAGTATAATGTTTCTTTAAAGTTTATGCTGAAAATAAAGGTGAAAAATAAATTTAAGATGAATGACTACTTATGGGTACCCTTCCAGTAATGACCAGGTTTATCTTATATTGTTAATATGAAGTTTGCTACAGAAATTCCAGGAACACCATCAGTGAAGTCTCAAAATAGCATTACTCAAAAACATCCCCACTACATTTTTTCCAAACATAAGTTTTTATCTTCAGTATAGTGTAATATTTTAATCCACCTCAGTAGCTAATAGTGAATTTTCATTAAATTTAAGTTAGTGAAGGTTTTCTGTCTTAAGGACCTGGCATTGCATTTTTATCATCCGTCCCTCGTTCAACCGGATATCTGAATCATCCAGATTAAATGTGTAGCCTCTTTTAAAAATTGCTTTTTCGTGTAGATAATTATTGTAAAGGAGAAAGCAAGAGGTACGAAAACACTCACTTTATGCACTGAACTAAGAAAGTTTGCGTACTAAAGTTGTTTTACTCAAACGCCACTCATATTTAAAACAGAGGACATTGGACCAATTTTTTGTTGAGAAATAATGTGAAATGCATTATCTTCTCCCATATTACCCAATTTATCCGGATTTTCGATTCTCCAGATCCCCTTTGGTCCCAGTTAGTTGGGATAAGAGAGATTGTAATATACTTACACATCTGCGGGGAGACTCTGGAGAAGTTCCAAAGGTTAATACGTAAAAAAAAAAAAAAAAAAAAAAATCGCGACAGCGTCTAACATAGAATTTTTCGAAAAATAATGGCAACAGTTTTTAGTTTAAAAAAAAATAAAAATAAAAAATAAATTCATGAAGCAAAATTAACCTGTCTTAGTTTTTCCTATGGAAAAAATTCGGTTTTAATATCTTAACCTCCTGTCTTTCTATTTCTATCTCCAGTATGGAAGATATTGGGTTGAATACAGAATAATGTACTCAGAAACTAGTGTTTTCTGTTTTCCTCTGGGTATTTGTTTTAATTATTATTATTTCCCTACATACTTTGCACTGTGTAATTTCTCCAAGTGAATCCCAATTACATAAACTTTCTATCAACAGGTGATAAAGATGTTCCAAATTATATTTTTCTTAAAATGGTTCTGTAAACTACAAGGAAGGGACCGTAATTCTAAAGGTCGCAAAATTAGAGCATTAACTCAATGACGAGAATTAACTAATGCGTTGCACAATAGAAAGGGAACTTTGTCGTGTCTCTTGAGCATTTTTCTCATTTTGTCTAATTTGTCGAAGCAACTTTTCAGTTATTTCCAAAGTAATGGATGCATATTCTAAGCTTATACTCCACCATATATTTCTTGTTCAGACGTTTCACAAGTTAACAAAATGTTATTTGCATAATTACATCCACAAAATGGAGATATTCGTAACTGCAAGCTTATGTTTAATAATTTAAAAATACATTGGGGATTCTAACATATATGTGTTTCAAGCAGTTTTAAGTTACATGTTTTAAAAGTAAGGAACATTTATTATTTCACCTTTTTTAAGAAAATAATTAAAAACATTTTTTAAATATTCTTTACTTATTTACGGATATTTAAATTCAAATACGTTAATATTAAATACCTTTAATTTTATCCTTATCTAATGCAAGAAAATACAACTACATTTAAGATGTGATAATCAGGAGCGGATACAAGGAAACGATCATAGGGGTCATGACCCCCGTAAAGGGTACACAAAGTTATCCATCTATTATTATTTTATATGATCATCATTTAGTAGGTGCATACAAAACGCATGTATGTAGAATAACACGAAAATATGTTATTATACATTATGTTCAAATACTTTGAGTAAAATTTGTTTGCCGTAATGTGTTTAGTATAATAATTATTTGTTTCAGTAAATATTTGATTTTTTTCCGTTCACTGCATCAGAAATTATTTAATAATGTTTATACCCAACTAAAGCGCCTTATTTCTGTTCTATTTGGTGATTTTTATCAACACCCTGCAGTTCCAGAAATTTTTCGTGCCCAAAACTATTTTCGCTATGATCCCCTCCCCCTAAAATGCTAGTCTATATACCATCCTGGTTGCAATATTTTCCGCTTGTTATGTATTTTCTAAGTATTTATCTTTAAAAAAAGTTGAAGTCATAGGGTTAAATAAAGTTTGAAAATAAGGGTCGCATGTGAAGGATTTTCATCAAAAATTTAGAATAGACAATGTTGCATTTGTGAAGAAATTAAGTCCGCTAAAAAGTGATTGGTTCAATTAAGTTTTTAAATGTTCAAAGATAAGTAAACTATTGTAAACAATAACCAAACGCTTGTTGAGTTTCATGTTTGCTTCGTGGATAATTTTTGCGCAAATGATTTTTTAAATTGAAACTTAATTAGTTCTTATACAATTTGCTTCTTTAGGCTCGTTCACATTGACTAAAAATCTTTGCAAGTACTTCAATATCACAAGTTTCCCAAGAGAAGTAAAACAAGTGAGTTTTTTTCAGGTAGAGTTTTGTAAAAAAAAATAATACGCATTTCCAAGTACGAAAGGGTTGCTTTAGAGAAGGTTTTGGTCAATTGAAGGTGGCAGTGTCAATGGCTGCTATCGACAATTCCTACTCCGGGTAATAATTTCTCACATAATGATATTACTTTTATTATTTTTAGCGACTTCAGTCATTATCTTCAAACTTGATTAAAATGCTTTTATTAACTCATTTTATACCTGAGACTCATTCCTTTCCTAAAATATCTTTACATGGAAGACACAAAACGAACTTAAAATACACCACCAGTTCAGTTATTCCATCCCAGGACTGCAGTTTCGTGCTCTTTAGCACTCATCAGCCCGGAATAGGAATCACATACGCTGGTGGCAAAAATCCTCTTAAGGGAGCCAAGAGAGCCAAACAAACCGGTAGCTAATGTAGAATTAGCACACCAGATGAGTGTCCGCAGCAATGGAGCGGTTCAACTCAAAGATTGATGGCAAGGCGTGGTATTTTGTAGTAAGTTACCGCCCTAAGCCAGAGCTAAGGCAGAAATACTTAAAGTACATCACCAGCTCAGTTATTCCATCTGAAGACTGTAGTTTCGTGCTTTTTAGCACTCATCAGCCCAGAATAGGAATCACATAAGCTGGTGGCAAAAATCCCCACCTTAAGAGAGCCCCCCCCCCCCACCATAAGGGAACCAAGAGAGCCAAAATGTTTGTTTGGCTCTCTTGGCTCCCTTGCTTTTGTGATTCCTATTCCGGGCTGATGAGTGCTAAAAAGCACGAAACTGCAGTCCTCGGATGGAATAACTGAGCTGGTGGTGTATTTTAAGTATTTCTGCCTTAGCCCTGGCTTAGGGCGGTAACTTACTACAAAAAAAAAAACGAACGTGTTGGAAATGCTCTTCTGTAGAATATTTTATTTTATCTTCATTTTAAAGGAATGTCCGTAACCCACAACAAAGTTCAGAATGAAACACTCTTATCAAAAATGTTCAAGCAAACAAAAATTTATAACGCTTTGAGGGCAATCATTACTGATATTCAATGCCTGCATTATTTCCTTCCCAATATTATGGTAAAGAAATTTCATAGCTTGAAAAAATGTTTAATTATGTTTTCATTAAATTTGATTTTTACTTGCGAGTCATTCCTTTCTCAAGATACATCTTCCATGAAGACAGAAAACGAGATTGCTTTAAATGCTCCCCTGCAGAATCTTTCGTTCTATCCATCTCGACTTCAAATCGTTTGGAACATTAAAAGGAATGTACGTAACCTACACAAAAGTTCTGAATGCAGCACTTTTATCAAAGATATTTAAGAAAACACAAAAATATAACGCCTTAAGAATAGAATTCATTGAGCCTAGGAAGACTTCCTCTGAAAACCAAAGAAAATGAAATTAACAAATGCTCAGAACACCAGGGAGATGCAGTTTTAGAATTTTACCAGCCTTTTCTCCCTTCTTTGCATATTTTTGAGACTTCATTAATTTTCTCACGAGTTTCCAAGTGGATTCTTTACATTTGTAGCGTGGAAGGTATCTGTTTCAGCCGGCATCGTGTTTATGCGCGATACCAGACAGGCAGTAGCTTCAATTAGTGCATGAATATTTATATGAAGAACATTCCAAGATTCATTTGCATACAAGAAAGGTTCCATTTAACTAGAGGTTGTCAATTCAGATTTTTGAGAATGATGCTTAGCGTCATTCCCCGAAACATGCCAGACACTAAATTATTGATAAAATGTTACATAGATAGATTACGATTGATCAAAAAAGAAAAATAATAACAATGTGATTCGGGGTTGATGATTGGTGGACCTCTAGTTCTGAAAATAATGATGATGAGTAGAGTTAGTCAAGTTAATTGAAAAGTGTCTTCACAACATGTACCTCGCATGTTTATTGTTCTAATTAAATGCTTGTAATTTTTGTGGTCTTGACTTTTTTTACTTATACATTGAAATTTCTATTTTAAGTTTTATGACTTTGCCGTACGATGTAGATTTGTTTCGTAAAATATTAAAATGTGAAGTAGGATGCCCCTAAAAATTGAAAGTCGATTTTTCAAGTTGCACACCCTATTATTTATTTCCTTTTTCTTCAGAACAATTAAAAAAAGAAAAAAAAAGTTTCATATAATTTGATCAACGGCAACCCGTGCCAACTTGCATTTAAAAAAGTGATCTAATACTGTGTACCAGGCTTAATCGAAAAAAAAAAAAAAACTTGTTTGTTACTATGTAGTTAAAATACTACCTGATAGGTGGTGCTAAAAAATTAGTAAATATTTTGCCATTTTACTTTTCCCGCTATTTTACTTTGCCCCACATTCACCTGCTTTGCCTGCTGTACCGGACAAAGTAGATAGATAATACGGGTAAAACAGATCATATCTTTAATTATCGGAAGCAATTCGTTTACTCATATAAATTACATTATTTTAATTACTGAAGGTAATTGAAAATTATAATGGAAAAACCATATTATGTACATATTTAAGATTTTACTATTATACTGTACATGACCTTGTATAGTAAGATTATTGGGAGTAAAGTTATCATAATTATCTACTTGATTCAATCTTCGCGCACATACACAACTCAAATTAAGTACATAGTACATAATAATTAATGTATACCAATAAGTTAATGATTTAATAAAAATTCGAACTTGGAGTCAAAAATTCAAAATACCTTTAAATACCATTAAAAGAAAATGGAAATACTTTAAAAAATCCTATGTGTGCAAAAAAATTTTCCTGTCAGTTAAATTTTTCACTCAAATATCACTTTATCAGTCAAAAAATAAGTAATATTTTCATATATGTTTAAGAAGAAATGACAAACTTTCGGCGCACAACTTTGAAAGCTGCAAACTCCATCGCAAAAAAAATTACATTAATTTCTAAAAAACATAGACTTTTGAAGGAAGGAATGTTTGCATAATTTATGATTTCAAGTAAAACAAGGAGGAACTTACTCGTTTTTTAAGACAGGTCGTTTTTAGGAGCAGCTGCAGATAGTGATGAAAAATGACAACCTTTCCATAAAACGAAAGGAATTGTTTTATCTCAATTTTTTTCGGTAAAAAAGAAATCAATTCTTTCTAGACATTTCCCGTATAATGTCTTATTTATTAAATATCAAAATAAAGTAAATTTTCATTTAAGTGGCGCATATGTTTTAATTCATTTTGTGGAAATCATTTAGTTTCGTCGTTCAACTTCAGTCTCATTCTGAAACCATTTTAAAAATATAGTGTCTGTTTCAGTCGAAAAAAATGCTGAAGAAATATGTTTAAATAATTTAAACTAGTGGTGCCCGCACGGCTTTGCCCGTAATCGAAAAATTAAAAGGTCTTTTGATTCGCCTGTATATTTACAAATAATGTATGGTGAATTTTCTCGCCAGTTGGCTTGTACCCATGTTACGGATCCACGTTATGATAATTTCGTATCTCGCTAATTGGCGTGTGCCCATGTTACGGTTCCACGTTATGATAATTTCGTTATTTACTTGTCCATCTTATGAGAATTTCGTTCTTAAAATTGGAATAGAAAAAGAACCACATCGAATTTTCAAAACATCGCTTCGAGGTGCACACTCCCATGATACAAACTAATTTCGTGTCAAATTTCATGAAAATCGGCCGAACGGTCTAGGCTCTATGCGCGTCACAGAGATCCAGACATCCTGCAGACTTCCAGACATCCTACAGACATCCAGACATCCTACAGACATCCAGACATCCTACAGACATCCAGACATCCTCCGGACATCCAGACAGAGAGACTTTCAGCTTTATTATTAGTAAAGATAAAGAAGGTTAATCCCCCCCCCCTTTTTAAAGCGACCAAACTGATTTGTTGAATTTTAAAATATGAGCTGTTGAGAACAAAAGTGATTTATGTCATTTTTTTTTACCTCATTCTACTTCCCGCAAAAGGGGTATAAGTCATTTTTCTTTCTTTTTTTGAGCAAACACGATTGCTTATTGCTTTCATTTGACTGTTTTGATGTGCTATGATTTTATTTTCCCACAAGCACCCTCTGCAGCACCACCGTTGACCGGGTGTCGCAACTCAGGATGCTGCTCCTATAGCGAAAACCGTCTCCAGATTGCGTCAATATCTTATACTTACACACATACATACACGTACGTACACACACACAAACACATACATACACCTACATACATGCACAAACACACACTCAAACATATACACACGCACACACACACACGCATACATACAACTACCCTCGCCCTCATGCCTGCACACAGACACAAACACATATGCCTACACACACATACACATTCCCCCTCCACACACAAACACTCATACTTGTATAACTACCCACACACTCATACCTGCACGCAGACACAAACACACATGCCTACGCACATACACATACCCCCACACACAAACACGCATACCCCACACACACACACACATAAACACACACGCCTACATACACACATACATTCGTGATTGGGAAAATTATAATTTGAATTCAAAATGTCAAAATTCAGATCAATTTTTCTTTTTTTTTTTTTTTACATTTTACATTTACACTATAAAAAGTTAGCTTTCACCTCATTCTACTTCATGCAAAAGGTGTGTAAGTGATTTTTTTCAAATTCGTATTTACACTATTAGAAGTTAGTTTTACCTCTATTTATTTCAAACAAAAGTGGCGTAAGCCTGCGTTCAACCATTTGCCGATAGACAGTTACTTCTGACTTGTATAACTACTTTTAATCACAAAGGCTCCTATGATTGTTGCATTAAAATTACTCAAGGATTTGTGACGTAAGGTCTACGTTGCACATAAGAATCTTACTGTAAATTTGTCCGGACCGCTGAAAAAAAAAAAAAAAAAAAGGAGAAAAAATGCTTAAAAAAGTAAAACAATATTTTAAAATAGTTTTTTAATTTAGAAAGCGCGGGGTTTTTTATATTTAGAAGGAAATTCAATATATTATTATTTTCCATTTAGGAACTTGACTCGAAATACATTGTGTACAGTAAAACAGTTATCTTCTATTAATTTTAATTTTACTTTCTTTCAAAACGGAACTTTTATCTTCAAAAAGAAAATGCCTCTTGTTATGTCTACTCGAATCAGTTACTGAAACTTCGCCGTATAACGAGAAAAATACGGATCTCCTCTTTCAAAGATAAAATCAATGTAGTGCTCATGTTTTTCCTTCTTTAAGGACGTTATACAATGTGTGTTATACCTTTTTGTAAATGCCTCAGATAATTTTCTGCACACAATATGAAGTTCAAAGTCAATTGCGTTCAGGATTTAAAAAAGGAACTACACACGAATAAAATGATTAAAAATAAATTAATTAGTACTGTCAATGGTTATATTTCGCTTTCTGGGATACCTTACATCTGGTGCTCTCATTCCAGCGGGTAAAGAAAAATTTTAAATGAGGCTTGTTCGTATTAAAATATATATCTGCGTAAATAAAACAAAGAATATATATGTATGTATGTGTGTTTATTTGTTCCCTATAGAAATCCACAGTTTACGTCGGATCGAGACCAAATTTTGCAAGGAGGTGCTTGTTTATTCGAGAAGGAACGTAGGGGGGGGGGTTTCGAACGCCAAAAAAGTACTGAACCATTCGCATTTTAATTTTAGGACCCGAAAATGACTCTTTCTACCCGAAAAATTATCCGATTTCTTTGATTCAGGTCCCATTCGAAAGCCCGCGAAAAACACCCATAGCGTTCATTCACTTCCTTCGAATTGAAAAAAAAAAGCTGTAAAATCACCGGGAAAAAAATTAAAAGTGTTATTAAGCCTAATGGAACAGAAATTTTATATCAGGAAAATTATCGTATGCGCGATCTCATATTAAATTAAAGTGAATAAAGTTTCAGACGGTTCCTACTTTTTTTTCCTTGACTGCGACGAAATAAAACTTTGTTTTTGTTTTCAGATAAAAATGTCTTCTTTCAGTTATTATTTGGCGATTTATCTTCCTTTTTTTTTCTTTTTTTGTACCGCCAACAGAAGATAATCAGGAAAGTTGCGTTTAATTTGTTCGGGAATTTTTGATTTTACTTTTTTTTCTTTAAAAATGATAGTTTGGACGGGAAATTTTAGTTAATTTGTATTGCAACATTAGCAGGCATAAAGTCAAAATATCGAGTAAGGATAGACATTAAATGATACTTGTGGTGCGCATTTTCACAAGATACAGCCTAGTTTTCAAAAACTTGTCAAGACGAATCAGAGGTTATCTTCTTTAAAATGCTGTGAAAGTGACTTACTTGTACAACATGCAAGCCGCAGCTAGCTCCCAGATTACTTTAATTTTAAATTCACTTAGTTCTTTTATTTCGAGCGTTCTAGTAAGAATTTGTTCAAACTAAAGTTATGTGTAGTGATATTACCTTTTGTTTACAAAAAATCTGTAATTTTCCAAAATAACCGGTTTCATCTACCCCGAGTTTTGATTGCATTCCTGCATTTACCACAAATGTCGGTCTGATGGGAGGTCAGTGTTCAAAAAGGGGATAATGGGTGAGACCTTGAAAAGTTGATAACCCCCGCCATAGTTGTTGAAGAATATGAATTTTTGTTTCCTTAATTTTAATGTTTCTTAAAGAATTGCATAATGAAGTATTCTATGTATTGCATGTATCACTTACCTTCAAATAAAATTAGTTGCCCATTGCATATAAGATCTTCTAATAAACATCCTAGAAGGAAATTAAAAATCACAAGAAACTCGTTAGAATTTCCGTTTTATTTTTGACATGAAAATAAAAACTCGCCGGTAAAACTTATAGTCGTTTGTTGAAGTTTTGACCACCAGGGCAACTAATGCTTTTTTTAATGTAAATTTGTCTAATGTGTAATTTGTTACACTCAGCTAGTTAGCTGCATTGAATTTCTAATTGGTTCATTTAATAGTAAATTTCGACTCGATATTTCTAAATAGTTTCATAGTATAAGCAATTTCTAAGAATTTTCTATTACTATTTCTGAAGCCATAAACATTAGAAAAATAAAAATGTTTACCTTTTTATGGAAAATTAATAATTCCGTAGCAACGTTATAACTCACACTGATTCAAATTAATTTGTACATCCGTTTTTCGGGTTTAAAAAAAGAATTTTTTTTGATAAACATACCGCAAGCGTATGGGTAAAAATATACTATAATGGGAAAATGTTGACTTTTTAATGCTTAGTGAGTTTTAAATGTTGTATTAACACAATGTATTCTTTTATTAATATATAAAATTACTGAACCCCTTCAGACCTGGTGTCCGGTAGATCGGACAACCACTTTAAACAGCTGCTAATCATTTAATAGTTGATTTAATTAGTTGATTTTTTTTGTGTAGTTGATTTTTTACATTCTGCTTATTATAATGTGTGAAATAATTTTTCGTTTTGGGATTGACAACAGTGACATATAAGGATTGAGAGGTAGAGAGTGGCTCATTTTTCCAACCATGGGTTTTCATCTGAAAAACGAGGTTTTTTTCCTGATTTTTTAAAAAATATATAATCTTTAATTAATCGTTTCAAACGCTTCAAAACGCAAAAACGAACATTTTATAATGAAGTTTGTTCGGTATTTTATCGTTTTTGTGTATGAAATATTGATTTCAAAAATATAAGTCCTGAATATTGGACGTGCCATAACTCTTTTAATTTTTCTCTTACAAACTCAAAATTTTGTCTATAAGATACCCTTTACCATATTACACTGTGTACCAAATATCAACATTTTTGGTCCAATATTTCATAATTCCGACTGAAGGTGTTAAGGAATAATTGACTTATTGATACTTTTCAATATTTTCTTTATTTTTTTTTATTTTTTAAAGGTCCATTCTACTCAAACCCATTTCAAAAATTAATCATGCGCTCAGACTAGAAAATGACACGCTGAAACAATATTGAAGCTAAAACAGAAAACGCATTAAAAATTCAATCAGCTAATCTCACAGCTAATTTAGACGATAGTTTTACAAAGTAACTTGGCAGAATTTTCAATTAAAAGTATTCATTCACTATTTTAATCAATAGCGGGTGAGTTGTGATAAGAATGAAAAAGAAAACGAACAAAATAATCGCCACAACAAAACACGATAAAGAACACAGACCACGCATTTACCAGCGAACACTCTGACCGATATCGATTACGATGAAGTATTATCCTATTATCTATCGATTTCGGTTACAGTTTCGAGATATTTTTCAGCAAGAGGAGGAACAATTAATCTGCCACAAACCACGTGATTTCGAGAAGTGATGGGGGGAATGCTTAAGCGTCCTGAAAGTGAAATTAATACGAAATTCACGTGGCCGATACGAAGCTGGAGGGAAATTTTCGTCGATAATTAGTTGCGGAGAACTCACAAACGCCTTTAGTTTGCCAATTATTGGTGGTTCCACAGAAATCTAATTTTTTCTCGGTCCAATTTTAATCCGCCAGCGAAGTTTTAATGCGTTATTGATGTCTTGTGCGATTCTCTTAAGCGTTACAAGTAGGTTGTGTGTAGCAGCTTGTTCTTTCTCAAGACTTCTTAAAATAGAATAGATCTCAAGATAGTTGAATAGATTTTTCAACTGCATTTTTTGTTCAAGAGTAATATCACAAACGTATTTATTGTGTTAAAAATACAGATTTATATTTTAGCTTTCGAATTAGCAAATATTATTATTGACTGTTATATTAAAATCATTACTGTATTACAAAAAAAAAAAAAAAACCGTCAACTAGCATACATTGCAGATTACTGCAAACACGAGTTTTGACGTTACAATAAACGCTTTTTTTCAATGCAAAAGATGAGATAATGAGGAAAAGATATCCGACAAAAGCCAAGAACAAGCAGCTTAAAAAGTAAAAATAGCGGATTAACCAAATACTAATAAGAAAAACATAAACCATGTTTACATTGCTATTGGATTTTTATTGCTCTATAATGTTCTCACTGGTGTTTGGTTAATCTGCTCTTTTGACTTTTTAAGCTGCCTGCTGATATGGCTCGTGGCTTTTGTCGGATATCTTTTCATCCATAAGCTCATTCCTTTTCCATTGTAAAAGGCATTCCTTGTAACGCCGAAACACGTGTCTGCAGCAATCTGGAATTTGAGTTATTTGAAGTTGTTATCTGTTATTTTGCTTTTTATGCATAAAGGTATTTATTTAACTCATTACTATATTCTGGAAGTGTGTATCTATGACTATAGAGATGTCAGATGAAAAATAATGGATGCTACTCTGTATGCACTATCAGAACAAATAGGTTTTGAACAGAGGACCCACTCCGGAAAAATTACGAACTTCGCGGACCCCCCCACCCCCTTGGTGCGAAAAAAAAAGATTTGACACATTTAAATCTATTTTTTCTAATGTTTTTCAGAGCTCTTGTCTGGTTTTCATTTCTTAAATTATTGTTTTGAGTTATGGAAGTTAAATCCTATTTGAAATTCAATTAGGAATAAAAATGCTATCACCAATTTCTACAACACGTTGACTAATAAAGATGAAGTTTTGAAGTTAGTGAACAAAACACTGTTAGCATAGTTTAAGCGTGTTAAATCATGCACACAAAATTAATTAATGTGCAGTGTGTTCAGTTCGGGAGGGGGGGCTGTTTAGCCCTGCATGTACTTAAGCAAGAACTTTTTCATTCCTTATAAATGTGCTTTCCTTTTGAAATAAAATACCGTTATTTGTCCTTCAATCTCAATTATATTGAACGTTTTAGTTGGATAGCACCGCGAACCCCCTGGCATGGACTCGCGGATCCCCGGGGGTCCGCGGACCACAGTTTGGGAAACTCTGGATGAAAACCAATGCGCAACTTATTAGAAGAAAAAAACTGATGTTAAAATCTGGTTTCAACTGCTAAGGAAGAGCATTTAATACGAAAAATATAGTAAAAGGCTCAGATTTTCCATACTGTCTTATTATTACTGAGAATAAAAGCATGCTAGAAACTATTTTTATCTTGTTGCATATTATATTAAAGTTTCACCTTTTTCAATATTGAACCTGGTGTCCAAATAGGGTTTTACAACTCCCATTGAAGATGATGAGCCGTTAAAAGCATAAATTTGTTAAATCATTTTTTTTTTTTTTTTACATAATTTGAAAATGCACTGCGTCAAAAATTAAACTTATTTTCATTAGTGATAGGTTGCGAGAAAAACTGCAAAAATTATGTGACTACATAATCATTTCAGGATTCTAAGTAGCACTTTCTTTCAAAACGTTGCTCGCAAAATTTTATTTCTAAAATTGTTTCCTTCTTAAACGGTCATGTTTTTTAAGAGACAATTTCAAACTGTTTTCAATTTCATGTATTTTTTACATCTTAATTTTGACATTTTTTTCAATGTAACATTTGATGGAGATTAAAATAGTTCTTGAGAAAAATCTAATAAAGCTCGGATTTTTCATCAAAAACCCGGGTATTTGATCAAAAACCTAGCTCGGCTATGCTTTTTGTTTTTTTTAACACTCGGGCTTTTTCATGCTCCACCTATATGAATGATTAACTGATGTAAAATGATTAAAGGAAAAAGTATGCATAGATCTTAAATTGATTTTCAAAACTAATATTCTGAATTTAACAAGACTTAACAAACAGCATTTACATTGAAATGGGCAAGTATCACAGCTACCAAATTAGCTCAAACCTCGTGCAACATCCATGAGTAGGTAATAGACGGCTCACCTCTCCTACCTGCTGTGCACATTCGTCGAAGATGCAATTAAAATCCGAAAAAAAAAAACGAGCATTTGGTCAAAAATCCAGGTAAGCTGTGCGTTTTCAAAAAAAAAAAAAACGATTTTTTTCAAACTCTACCAACCAGCCTTTAGTTAATATTGTACTACTGAGAAAAAGAGTAGATGATATATGGATCGAAATAAAAAATTAATGTATACATAATTCTTAAATAGATTTTAAAAACTAACGTTCTTTATTTAACAAGATTTAACCAGCAGCCGGTACATTGAAATGTGCGGACGAAGGTATCACAGTTACCAAAATGGCAAACCTCGTACAACATCTATGAGTAGGTAATAGACGGCTCTCCTCTCCAAATGTACTCATTGAGAATTCAACAGTCTAAATGGATGTAATCTGGCTAACCGCTGTGCCCATTCATCAAAGGCGCAATAAAAATCCGAAAAAAAAACCGAGCATTTGATCAAAAATCCAGGTAAGCTGTGCTTTTTCAAAAAAAAAAAAAAACGATTTTTTTCAAACTCTACCTACACGCCTGTAGTTAATATTGTTCTACTGAGAAAAAGACTTGATGATATATGGATCGAAATACAAAATTAATGTATACATAATTCTTAAATAGATTTTAAAAACTAACATTCTTTATTTAACAAGATTTAACCAGCAACCGGTACATTGAAATGTGCGGATGAAGGTATCACAGTTACCAAAATGGCAAACCTCATGCAAAATCTATGAGTAGGTAATAGACGGCTCTCCTCTCCAAATGTACTCATTGAGAATTCAACAGTCTAAATGGATGTAATCTGGCTAATCGCTGTGCCCATTCGTCGAAGGCGCAATAACTTCGAACGAACAGAATTTCATTCAGCGTCGAATATAAATTTTAATTCGTCTCTGTAGAACGATTTGCTGTGACTTCGTGCATTTGCCGAAATGATTAAAATTTAGGACATTCGGGCATATTGATTTATCCCAGCAACAGCCATATTGTTTAGAAGTCCAAAGGTTCGCAAAATAGGTGAAATGTACTTTGAAATTCTTAATATCTAATGACACCCTGGAGTCGTTTGAGGATTCAATAAACCCATTCCACACTTAATACTAGTTACTCTATCTTTGAAGTATCGTTAGACGATTCAGTCTACATTAAGCTCGAACAGTAAATGTCTCAAATTAACTAGCTGTACTTTATATTCCCGTGCTGATTAAACTAAAATGAAGATAGTTTAAATGAAGATAGTAGTTCTAAGTAAAGTTTAAAAAAAAAAAAAACACGTATTATTATAAAAGGCTTTTATGAATGATCTTTTTGAGAAGAATGTTGCACACTCTAAAGCTCTGTAAAGTTGTGTTTTTTGGAAGGTTAATTACGTGTTCTTTCTTTATGACTTTGAAATTACAAATTTTAGCCCTCCTGCTGAACACCTAAATATTTTTTAATTTCGACAAATACTTTTGTGGTACATGAGGGGCAGCAGGTGTAATGTGTTATCAACATAAAATTTCAAACTCTCAAAAAAAAAAAAAATAAATAAATAAATAAATAAAAAACATTTTTCAGTTCACCCTATTACACAGTGCTGGTTCACACTCAGGTGGTGCTTGGTCAGGTGCAAGTCGGTACGGGTTGCCGTTGTTCAAATTATATGAACGTTTTTTCTACAATTGTTTTTATCTAAAAGGAAAAATGTAAGAGGGTTTGAAACTTAAAAAATGACTTTCGTTCTTTTTGGGGCACCCTAATATATGTAACACATTTATATAAAACGTTTGTAAAAAATGCACAGAGCTGTAAGTGGGTGTCTTTCTCTGACTACACCTGAACTGCAACAAATATATTTCGAGATAATGCTGTGAATCGGATCTGAAAGGAAAACATATAATCAATCAAAATAACGAAAAATTTTCGCATTATAATAATAACATTTTTAACCAATCTTGCTGCGTACCAAGATTTTAAAGACGAACTGAATTACAGCATTATTAGTTCAGCTAAATAATATTTTTTTCCCTTTTTAACTCATGTACTTTAAGCAATTATTGCACAAAAAATTTAATTTGTGGTTACCATTACAGTCTAAAAGATGTCCTTTTAAGACGTACGCGACATTCAGTTTTTTAATAAAAAGTCATTAATTGGAAAACGTCAGTTTTTAGCAAATTTCATTTTTAATTATTTTCAGTAAAGTTTTAAACGAAGAACTACTTCTTTGAAAGTCCTTTTAAGATGTTTAATTGACTTAGATTAATTGCAATTTAAGATTTAATATTTAATTTCATACTATTTCAGTTCTCGAATCTTTGTATCTTAAATAATTTTCCTAGGTTTTTCAAGCCATCAACTTTAATTACTTTTCATTGAAAATAATGTGCTATGTTTTATGATTTTTCCCTCTGGCAACATAAGATAAACGATTTTGAAGAAATTAATAAATAGATAGAAACAAGTAATACTGATTAGTGCAAGCAAATTCTTATCGCACAGAATGATTTAAAAACTGGTTTTTAGAGATGATAGGACATTTTTTGGCAGTTAAAGTGAATTATTTCGGCAAAAATGATGTCCAATTTTGTATATAAAAAAAGTTTTAAGAAAAAGTCTCACTAGCACATAAACAATTAATTTTTAATAAGTTCAGTTTAAATTTTTTAAACAAATATTGTAACACATGTAAGATATTTAAAAATGAAAATTAACATTTTAATTTATTCTGAGCATTAAAAAAAACAAACAAAAAAAACTGGTATTTAACTGCTTATTCTAGTTAGTGTTTACTACACGTATACACAGTAGTTCACACGGGTACACATATCGAAGATTTAGGGGAAACCCGGGCAACGTGAATACCTTAAGCTTTTCTTGATTATTATCGTTTAGTTATTACTTTGGAAATTGAAACAACTGTTTATAATCATTCTTCATTTAATTAACTCACGTAATGCAGTAACAGTTGTCCTTAATATTAAGTACGCTATTAGATATAGGGCCAGTTTTCCACAATGGCATAAATATCCACTTTGCCCAATACCCCGGGTGAAGTGGATTCGTTACCAGGGCAATGCGAACACCAACATTATTTGCCATAAAACTAAACATTAAAAAAAATAATCATCGAAAACTAAAAGAACATATCCGAAAAACATTTTTTTGCAGCAATACTAATCATTGCAGTTATCACAAAGAAAATCATTACTATTTTAGAATGCTGAACACTTTTTATGACACCACTGAGTACAAATACACATTGTATCCGTTGGCCGATCATCTTCTTCAATGAACATTTCATCACAGAAAATGCACCTTACATCATCAAATTTCATTACTCCCTTCTTCTTATCATTCTCTTATGCAGCCCTATGTTTTTTACCAGAGGTCTTTTTAGTAGTGGTCCTTTTAAAAGTCTTTTGAGAAGCTTTAGTCGAAACATCATCTAGTTACTTCATGACAGTCTTTTTTGATTTTTCAATTTTTTTTTTCTGATTGTCCTTTCCTGGAGTACTTGTCAGGATTGTAGAACTCTGTAGTTTTAGCTTACGTGTTGTTATTGGTTTAGCAGGGTGAGAAATAGGCCGTTAAACTGAAGGACTGTAGTAGTTCTTAGCACATCCAGGTTTGGGTGAAGCGGAGGGGACATCATTACTTTGGACTTATTCTGTTGTTTCAGGTCCCATGGAAGTATAAGGACGGTCTTCAATGGTAGCATTGTCTTGAGATCTTAAAATTGAAGGACTTCTGGGTTTGGATGAAGTTACTTGTCACGACCGGGCATAGTGAATATGGTATCCACTTTGCCCAATCCGCTTTGCCCTTCAGGTACATTTTTGAGGATACTAAAAACTACTAAAAAATCAGAGCATCTAAACTCGTCGTCTACGGACAGTTGAAAGCTACATAATCGTACATCAAATCCTAGTCATAACTAAGAACATGTCACAAGTAGTATTAAAGTTATAGATGAAACACTTACCTCTGTAAACTAATATTGTTTTCCTAAAAACATACTTTGTTCGGTCACTGGCGTCGCGTGACGCGAGCTCGTCCCGAAGTGTATGCCGCACACGGAGCAGCAACAGGCGACCGTTGCTATGACAACACGGCTGCTGGCCAACTAATTATTTGGGAGTTATAGGCAAAATTCGCTTTGCCCGGGGTATCCACTTTAGCCGGGTTTCCCCTACAAGATAAGGTTAATTCTACAAAACATTTCACAGAATCTTCGTATATTTCTGTCCTCTTATGTCAAGGAGAGTAACTCAACAGATTCAAATAAACGCTTAATAGTCCAGTCAAAGTAGAAATGGCATAAAGGACTATTGAATTAAGAAAAAATAAAAAGAACAAGACAATCATTGAAATACGGTTAACTGAGTTTGGTTAAGTACACTGGAACATTTCCATGACAATAGAAAATATCAAAGTTGCCAACGCATGAAAAATAAAAATATATGCTGCCAATTAAAAATGAGAAATTACAAGACTATGTAATTTGTAACTGAACTTTTTTATAATTTTTCAAAACATATTTACTCGTCGACAATCTTTTGTAACTACTTGCAGATTTCGAAAAGGGCGTACTGTTTTGTAACTTGTATTGGTGTGACCTCTCTAAAGAAAACATTCACGTTAGTTGCTTACGGGACGACATCACAAGGAAAGAGAGACATTACTTCAGAGAAAACAAAATTGTATAAAAGTCAAAGTTTTGAGGAGCATTTTTCCCCGAAGCAGCAGGGAAAAAAACTTAGCTTTTTGAGACGTAGTTGTTTCTTTTGAGTCCATCTTTTTTTTTTTTTTTTTTTAAAGCCAACTGATACAGTGACTTCAACTGAATTCACATTAAGTTTATGTAATGTGCATCAAATAATAATAGTTCCTGAGACGAACACATGTCTACACATGAACTTAAGTTATATTGGAGTCACGTACAAAAACTAGAAAAAATTAAAGCCGCTTACAAGGGTATGATCAGTGAACATTTGGATCCGTTAAAGAAGCTTTCACAAAATCTCAAACGCTCAAAATGGACACTATATAAAATTATATTAACCTAAACGGACCCTTCACAAATTAAAATGAAGAAAATGCAATATTCCCAGCAAAAAAAAAAAAAAAAACTTGACGACCATCCGAATTCCTGAATTCCCGCAAAAGCAAAGCAAAGAACGACTTGAAAGTTATTTTAAAAGCCCTGCTTGAATTAATTAGATGTTTTATTTGTTAACAAACATAAAATGGCAACAGTTATGAATTTTAAAACATTGCGATAACATTTCCGATTATTTCCCAACAATTAAAATCACATGAAATAAGCAGACGACAATATTACAATTTATCTTTCTTATTGTTGCATTTATAAAGCTATTTTTATTTATACAAAAAAAATCAGCCCCCCCCCCATGGTGCGATTGTCGCCAAAATTGAAACAACGTCTATTTACAAATAGATTCACATTTATTCCAAATTTCATCCAGAACGTAGCATTACTTCTTGAGATATGGCACTCACAATGAAAAAAAAGAACATTCGATTGCGCCACCTCCTTTTCAGCTTTTGACACCAAAATAAAATCAGCTCTTATACTCACTAAGGGCTACTTGCCGATAAATTTTTCTTTCATTCCGTTCATTATTTCTTGAGATACAGCAGTCACAATTGACGACAAAAAACGTTCTATAGCTCAACCCCCGTTTGAGTTATTGACACCAAAATTGAATCAGCACCTGTCCCTGTTAATGGCAACATATGGACCAAATTTTGTTTAATTCCGCCAGTTACTTCCTGAGGAATAGCAAGCACGCGTAACTCAAAAAACGTCCCACTGCTCCACCCCCCTTGGAAGAATTCGTGCCAAAAACCAATGGGCACAAGCTCACATAGGGGCACATATGTGTACCAAATTTCGTTTGATTTCATGCGGTAGTTTTTGCTGTAGAGCGGCTACAAAAAACTGGTCACACACAGACGTGACACACACACACACACAGACATCTTCCAAAAATAGTCGAAATGGACTCAGCACACCTCAAAACGTTCGAATCCGTCAAAATTCTAAAATTGAAAATTTGCACGAATCCAATACTTTCTTCTATATATTAGATATAGAAGAAAGTAAAAAGGGTTAACAAATCTAAAATATATTCACACATTACTTACGTTTACATTTTTAAATTTCTCGAATATTTTTTATTTTTCACAAACATTTTTTAAAATTCGCAAAAATAGAATTCCGTGAGAAATCCTACACAGACCTCTTGGCTAACCAGAAAATATGACATTGCCGCTAAAGAATTAAAAAACTGTGGTTTGGGTTATCATTAAAAATAACAAAATGTAATATGATCAGAAAAATCCACGTCAATGTTATCCCTGACAAACGAGCATATGTGTGTGTGTTTGGAGATCATCACCATAAGCAAAGATGCTGACCATCTTGGTCGTATTCTTGTATGAATGGTGGCCAGATAGGCTTTAGTGGCAACGAGCACTAACCGAGCATCGTCGCCACTTGTTATTCTTCAAACTTTGATTGTTACACAGTTTTATATAAGTACTAGTGGTACCCGCCTGTAGTAGAAAATTGAAAGGTCATTTGGTTCGCTTGTATATTTACAAATAATGGATGATGAATTTCTCGCCAATTTGCTATATTCTTTTGCTCGCCCATGTTACGGTTTCACGTTATGATAATTTCGTAATTTACTCGTCCAGGTTATAAAAATTTGATCGGTAAAATTTTCTTGAAATTTTAATAGAAAAAGAACAAAATAGAATTTTCGAAAAATCGCTTCGAAGTGCACACCCACAAGCTACAAACTAATTTTGTGCCAAATTTCATGAACATCAGCAGAACGGTCTAGCTTTACGCGCGTAACAGAGATCCTGACAGACAGAGATCTGGACAGAGAGACTTTCAGCTTTATTATTAGTAAAGATGAGGAAGACGGCCACTTTCATCCGACGATGCACAATTGTCTCCTTTTCTCTCAGCTTACGTAAAAAGCCATTAGCACTAAAAAGATGGATGGAGATTCATGTACGGCCCCTCTAGCTATTAATTATTTATTTATTCACACAATGTATAATTAAACGTAATTCTGCTCTCGGACTTTTCGATTTCATTTCTTATATATTTATCATTAGCCCCATATAGTAACGTACAGATCTAAATATTATACCGTAAAGTGGGGCTACTTGGACCCGAAATTTCATACTTTTTGCGAGTTTTACACTGAATGCTTCATTAAACCCATAATGTGAACTGATAACTTTGTTTTTACCATTTTTCTGACGTTCTGCTACCACCTAAAGCCCTTTTTAAACAACAATTTTAACTCTATATATGTTTTTCTATTTTTAAAAGTTGGGTTTAAGTAGCCCCGCGCTGGGGCTACTTGGTCCCACTCAGCAAATCGATTAGAAAAAGCTGTAAAACAGGTGGTGGTATCAAGAAGGACCACTAATTTTGAAAAATAAAGTCAAAACGTACATTCTATTCAGCAAACTATTTATATAAATTGGAAATTATTTATATAAATTAATATAAAATCAACGTATGCATAAAAACATATTTTAGGCAAACATAATTTCTGAAATGGAAACATAATCTAACTACATCTAAAATCAATTGAAATGCTCATTGTTTAAACTTTAGAAAAAAATGAAAAACAATCAATTTAATAACTTGGGTGGGGGTTTTTTTCTGATATTATTTAATAACTGCTCTTTCAAACTACTAAATACTACAGGATTTCCAGGCTTGTTTCGTGAACCTATCTTTTAATTTCCTTTTTAGAGTTGATATACTTAAGTCCAAATGGCTGATGCCACTCTCTAAGACATTTCTCCGGAATTAGTTGAATCTGGACACAATTGTAATTTTTTCTCTTAATAAACCGCATTATTTCCTACTTTAAAGAGTTCTCTTTTGCTTTCGGACCCTTTTTATCCCCAGATCTGCAAAAAACGGGTATAAATAGTAATAACATCTTTATTTTAAAAGATTACAAACGTTGCTTAACACAGTTTAATGATGAAATGTGTTTTGGCGCTGTTTGAGCGCTCGGTTTGAGTAGCCCCATATTAAGGTAACCAGTGCACTTTAACTAACTTATATTAGTTATTCTGTTAATTATATAGCTATAACCTTAAAACACTGTTATTTTATTAAGAAATACAATGCAAACGTAAAACTATCTTCACGTTGATTATATCAGATGTTTTCATGAACTTACATGTAAAAGTTTGCAGACACAAAAAACAACTTTTTAGACAACTTGCAATCATAACTTCAATCAGTAAAAGGTGGGAATAGCAGAAACTTTGTTTCATGTTCCAACCTCTATCTAGAACCGCTACCTGTCATGGAGAAAGTATTATAAGTATATACATTGAGTTATATAGGAACAGGAAGGATTTTAAACGTTTTTTTTTCTCATGGGTTCAAGTATCCCCTGGAGGCTCAAGTAGCCCCACTTTATGGTACTTACACAAAGCAAAAGAACCCCTATTTTTTTTTTAATCAGAAGGAAAAAAAAAAGGGAAAAAAAAAGAAAATTTATTTGTTTTGCCGAAAATATTTCCTTTTTGACATAAAATGACAAAGTGCCCAATACATGAATTCTATCATAAGGAACATTAGCAAGGGTTTTTAAGCAAGGTTACAGTTCCAATCATTTAACATTAACTACAGACACAGTCGGAGAGTAGCAACGATTGAAGTTGACGATAGAAAGAAAAATTTTGCATTAGACACTGCTCAAAACAATTAGGGGAGAAATTACACAAAAGTGAAGAAACCGTTGTGAAGCCCTTTTTTGCCTTGCAAAAGCATAAAATGGAGTAGACATGTGTATTAATGATGTAATACAGCAAAAAAGAAGCAGAAAACATTTGACTGGGATTTGAATACCTCTAGAACAGTGAAATGAACATGAAATTATGCTCCTCCAACATCGTCTGCTACAGTTCTTTGTGTTTGTCCGGATTCTAGTTCCCCCGATAAAACGTCAAGCCATAGAATCCGGTAAATTACGGTGCAGTGGCATTTTCCAATTGAAAAAAAAAATGCACGGTTGAATTTCACCGCTCTGATAGCCAAAAAAATGGGCTTTCGTTAAATCGCGATTTCTGCCCTTGTATCCTTTTTCTGCTTTTCGACGACAGAAACGTTGATTTGCTTCCAAAGTTTATGTTTTATTCTTATGTTTTCTGAAAACATGGAAGCCTTATTAGAAATTAGTTTCCGGAAAACTATTTTTCTCAATTTTGTTAAAACCATGTGCTTCCCCCCCCCTTTTTTTTGAGCAGTGTAGTACATTGAATTGCAATGCAATACTTAAATAGTTTAAAGGCAGCGGGATTGATGTACTAGCATTGTAATGTAACATTAGCTTATTCAATTACGTACCTCAGTCGTATGAGTATTTTGGTTTAAAATAAAATTCAGGTGTAGCATTTTGGAAGATAAACCCCTATATACGCATAACAAATAAATACCTTCATATAGATATACATACATATAGATGGGTAGATATATATAGATAGATAGATATACATATAAGTAGATAGATATACATATAGATAAATATACAGATAGAGATACATAGGTAGATATATAAATAGATAAATGGATATATATGGATGGTTGGATAGATGGATTTATAGTTAGCAGATAGATAGATAGATGAATAGATAAACATGATGGAAACAATACTGATGTAATGAAAACCTCTCATTCGCTATTCTTGCATATTTTTAATGAAAACCCTAATGAAATTACTCTCCGTTAAATGATTCATGAAAACGGCACCAATCCCTGTACAATAATCTTTTGTACACAAATTACATTTAATTAAAAATGTTTTCTTTACCCTGGTGACGTATTTAATCTAGTCATACATCAAAAGAACGTACAATGAAGATTCTCAATTTTGATCCACCTTAATCACATGAACACAGAAAAAAATAAGGAAAGAAAAATGAATTAAACTAATAGCTTCATAAAATTGTTAACATCTCCAGAGGTTCTACCGTAAGCCTCGGCATTAGGGTTTTTTTTTCTCCCGGCATTAAATTCCTTGTCTTTCCAACATTTTAAACTTATCCCGGAACAGTGTTAAAAAACACATATTTTCTTCGGTTCCCATCCATTAAGACCAACGCTCCTCTGTTCTGGGTAAGTGTCTCCTAGAACTTTAATGCATCTAGAAAACGACTTTCTGGCGTAATATATCATATCCCTCCTCCAGCGAAGATTTTTCGCCGGGAAAAATGAGTAGAAAGAAAATGAAAAGGAATATTTCCATTTCTCCACGAAGCTTACACTGAGGTATTAATTCATTTTCTGAGACTCTTTCGCTAAAACAGGTTAACAGTGTTATTGAAGAGGGACTTGAAATCGTCTGCATTTCCCTCGGCAATTTAGATTCTCCAGGTTTATTTATTTGGTTTTTTTAGCACTTACAATGGCAATAAAAATCAATAAAAATTTTCATCGAAATTAAAGTTGCATGATAAATATCAGGTGCATTATTTATGAGAATTTCATTAAAGAAAGCGTGTAAGTAATTATTTTTTCTTTCTTGTTTTCTCACCTTTGGGTATCTTTATCAAATATCAACCCATCATAACTCTTGAGGTTTATGTTTGCTTCCACGTTTCAGTTTTCTTCTTTGCTACAGCAACTAAATATTTAAAAGAAAACGAAGTGGTTGCTGATATTATCAGATATACATACATGAGTATATGTAAATACAGGGTGTTTATATAGTCTTGCACTAAAAGGAAAATGTATTTTAAAAAAAGACTATTCAAGATTTATGCTTTTTATACATTAATTATTCTTTAAATATTTATAGTGCATAGATTGTTATGATGTAAGGTGGGATATTTCTATTTTCCAACCAGCATTTAAGACTAGTTCTGAACGGAATTATTGAATTATGCAGTTGCTGTATATTTTATCCCAAACTCATTTTGAAAAATAACAGGTAAAAAACTGATATGGGTTTTGGGCATGCGGTTTAAACTTAGCGCAATTTTGCCCACATGCTTCAAAATTACCCGAAAAAAAAAATAACTTGCTAAAGTGTAGAAAACATGGCATGCCTAACGAATACTACATAATGTATCCAGCCTCTATGCTGAGACATTGATAACTTTGTTAGTCCAGATTGTGTCCTGTTTACTAATGCTCTATTCTCGGACCATGTCTTGCTAAATTTTACTCACGACGAAAATCGGTGAAACACTGTTCTGTTCCCTAATAACAAAAATGTATTTTTTTTTTATTAACGAAATTTGAATGACTCGATTTGCTACGTGTCTCAATAGTAACCTTAGTGAAGAGAGATAATGCTAATGAATCTACGCATTTAATAATTGATAATACGTTCCTGCCCTTTGCTGGGTAATAGGGGGAAATGGGGCACGTAGTTCGTTTTTCTTTTTTTTATCTCATAAAAATTAAATGATCAGTTTCATTCTCTACCGTCGGTTTCATTAAATGTTTCTCATAATTTCAGAATCTTTTGAAACAGTTAAATTCATTTTTAGATATATTTTTCACCAGAACTTTGTGAACCAACGTGCCCCGGACTCAGGGTACACGTAAAAAATATTATTAAAAAAAGAAAGAAAAAACCTTGAATAAAAGGTTACTTGAGCGGATTTTCGCTTGGCGTCGGTTGTATCCCTCATGGTGACTTTGCCGTCTGCGATAGCAAAAGAGACAAGTAGCAATAATTGCTACGTTAGTTTTTTGGCGTGCGATTGCACTATATTTATTTTGGAAATAAAAATATATTTCAATGGTCACTGTAAATGTTGTAATTTAACTAAAGAGGAAACTATCCATGACAAAGTTGGAAAGAAGGTGCTAAATTATTAACTAAGATTACTAAAGCAACTGACTTGGTTTTACATACGATCTCATACTTTTTTCAGGGGAAGTAAGACTTTTGTTTTTGTGCATTTTATGTGTTGGATGTGATCTAATTTCTTTTTGTAGGTATTGCTTTATAGTACAGTGGTTTTTAGTTGGAAATTAAACAAATAAGGAGATATTTTAATGGTAGGGATTTCAGCGAGATCGCCAAGTTTTGGAGAACAAACGTTTTAATCTATCCATAAAATGAGGGCTTCGAAGTGGGAGGGAAAAGCACCGAGTCCGGCTTCGGTATAATTTTTACCTTTTACTCCGGTTCTTTTAAAATAAAATCAGTAGTTCGACTTCGACTCTGTAGCTCAGGCTGAGTTGCAGGCTCGGATGGCAAAATAATGATCTCGACTTCTGAAATTTTAAAGTGTTTGACTCTCGACTCTAACTTTTTTATCCCCAAATCAGTCCTTCTCCACATCTCCGAATCCAATTCTTCATCTTTTAAAAAAGCATGAGGCGATATACATTAGTTTTTACTTAATCTTTAGAAGTAAAGAAAATTGGTGATAATAAGGAAAATTGCCGTGAATCCCAGTTATCATCATTAAATGTAAAAATTCATTATTCATTTACTATTGGTTTAAATATAACGAAATTTTGCAAATACTGCTTGCTATCGCATGTCCTTTTAGTTACTAAAAAAAGCTTTTAGTTTTACTCCTAACAAAGTTACAGTGGATCAAAAGTGCCATGGTATGTTTCGAGAAAAAAGACGGTATGGTTGTGTTTTTGTTTGTTTTGACTTGACTTGCTTTTGCCCTCAGATAATGAAATTCACTCATGTATCTGCTCATCGAATATTTTATTTTATATCCGTGCCCTTTGTTGAGTTTTATTTATCCCATCATGGCCACGCCAACTTGTCCTACTCACTGATGATATGTCCTCGAAAACATACCTTGCCTATCCCATCAAAATTTGCACTAAGCTTTGTTAAAGATTGAGTTCCAGAAAATACTATTGATCGCTTGAGCCATTCACCACCACTTTTAATAAATGACCAAAAATGTAGCTTTTCTTGTTAATCGAATTCAAATCACTCCATTTGTTAGTGCGTCAAAACAGTAATCTTCATAAATAAAGGTACTTATGAATCTGCTCAACTAATTCGTCATATTATGTCCGTACTTTTCGTTGAGTTATATTGATCCCATTGGGGCCACATCAACTTCTCCTGTTAAAGGGCAGGAAGTGTTAATTCTCAGGAGCGTACCTTACCTATTCCATCAAACTTTGCACTAAACTTTGTTAACGATTGAGTTTCGTAAAATACTATTTTTCCCTTGAACTATTCGCAGCATGTTTAATAAATGACAAAAATATAGCTTCCATTGATAATTGAATTCAAATCACTGGATTCGCTAACCCGTCAAAACAATAATTTCTATTAATTAAGGTTCTTATGAATCTGTACATCAAATACTTCATTTCTATCCCTGCTTTTTATTAGGTTATATCGATCTGATTGTGGTCAAATCAATTTTTCCTGTTCAAGGGTAGAAGGTGTCAATTTTTACGAGCATACCTTACCTATCCTATCAAACTTTGCACTAAACTTTGATAACCATTGAGTTCGTAAAATTCAATAGTAACTTTTCTTGCTAAATGAATTCAAATCACTCGATTCGATATCGTGTCAAAGCAATAATCTTCACAAATAAAGGTACTTATGAATCGGCACATCTAATACTTCATATTATATCCGTATCCTTTGTCGACTGACATCGATCTCATTGTGGTCACTTTAACTTCTCCTGTTCAAATGCATGAAATGTCAATTCTTAGGAGCATACGTTACCTATTTCATCAAACTTTGCACTAAACTTTGTTAACGATTGAGTTTCGTAAAATACTATTTCTCCCCTGAGCCACTTTTCATTAGTGACAAAAAATGTAGCTTTTCCTGATAATTGAACTTAAATCACTGGATTCGCTAACGCGTCAAAACAGTAATCTTCATAAATAAAGGCACTTATGAATAAGTACATCTAATACTCCATAGTATATCCGTGCTGTTTGTTGAGTTATATCGATCCCGTTGTGATCACGTCAACTTCTGTTCACTGATGCAATTTTCTCGGAAGCATAACCTACCTAACCAGCAAAACTTTACATTGAACTTAGTTACTGGTTGGGTTTCGTAAACGAAAATTTATCACTTGAGACATTCGCACCACTTTTCAT
Organism: Uloborus diversus; assembly: GCF_026930045.1. Lineage (NCBI taxonomy): Eukaryota > Metazoa > Arthropoda > Arachnida > Araneae > Uloboridae > Uloborus > Uloborus diversus. Next base: position 109,027,842 of record NC_072738.1, on the reverse strand, counting down.
AAACGACAAAAAAATGTAGCTTTTCTTGTTTATTAAATTCAAATCACTCTAATCGCAAGAGCGTAAAAACAGTTGTCTTCGTAAATAAAGATACTTATAATTATGATAGCTAATACTTAATCCGTGCTCTTTGTTGAGTTATATCGAGCTAATTTTGGTCACATCAACTTCTCCTGTTTAACGAAAGGAGGTGTCGATTCTCAGAAGCCTACGAGGACCACACCTTCCATCAAACTTTGCACTAAACTTTGTTAACGATTGAGTTTCACAAAGCACTATTTTTCCCCGGAGCCACTTATCATAAGTGAGAAAAAATGCAGCTTTTCCTGTTAATTGAATTCAAATCACTCGATTCGCTAACGCGTCAAAACAGTAATCTTCATAAATAAGGGTACTTATGAATCTGCACATCTAATACTCCATATTATATCCGTGCTCTTTGTTGAGTTATATCGATCCCATTGTGGTCACGTCAACTTCTCCTGTTCACTGATGCTCTATTCTCGGGAGCGTGCCTTTCCTGTCTCAAACAGCTGTCGTATCAGGTTTAGTGGGTGTAAATTCCCTGTCAAACCCTTTTTATCCTCCATGCAAGAAATGAAATTCCCTTTCATTTTAAATTTAGATGCGTCCTCTAGAAATCGAGGGTAAAACCCTTGTGTCATGCCGAAAATGATGTCTAGAATAACAATTTATGCTCGTCTACACTGGAAGGGATTTCTGGAATCAAATCTTTGCAATAGATAAATATAGATTGGCATTGAGTTGACATCCTCGAGTCATCTAGCTATTTCTCATTGCTTATTCCTGAACAAAATATGTAATTTTCCTGCGTGATACTTATTTAGTATTCTGGTGGGTAGCTATGCATAAATCATTCTTTAAGTATTAAATTTTGGATGGAAGCCCGACAACTTGAAGCTTATTACAGTTTTCGGTTAAAATACATTTATCTTGTTCATTTCATCATCTGATGAAAACTTCTCAGAAAAACTTTTGGTATGACAGTATTTCTTTTCACATACAGTAAAAATGTGCAGTTATTTACGTCACTAAATATTTAATTATTAGGCCTATTTTACATTAAAATTTAGTTTTAAAATTAAAAAAAAAGGAATATAAGTTTTTTTTTAAGTAAACATTACTGGTTAAGAAATTACTGATTTTACTTATAAGCGCATGTTTGTAACAAATAAGATATAAAAGCGGAAAATTAGATACGTAACGTCATATTTTTTTATGGATACACTGCGCTTTCTTCGCATACAAATCCAACTTTATGCTTTGAAGTATTGGAAACGGTTTCATGGTGTTGCATGGTCTAAAGAAAATAATTATTTTTAAACATAATTTACCTTGTTAGGCATATTTCAACAGCATAATTATGGTTTTAGATCAAGCATAATTGTGATATATAAACAACAACAGAAGAAAATGCGTAATTGAAATTGCATATTTTGTTTTGCATTTTAATGTTTTTGTTGAAAATGTGTGACTTGACGGATGCTTCTGGCGATCAAAAACTTCACATAAACATAACATTTACAGGCTTCCTATCAAACGACTATAACACGGCTAATCCGTACCGGGATATATCGCAACTATGTTATACTAGACATTTATATTTATTTATTTCAATTATTATTTGACTCCTTTTTGACCCTAAATATGCATATACATTGTATAAATCAGGGCAATGTGTACGTGTCGTATCGAAACCCCTTCGCCTTATATCGAAACCGGGTTGTATGAACTTTTGGAACAATATGAATCATTGCAATGGCTACCGTGTTAATAGTTATCATGACAGCTGACAAATATTTTTTCAATACAAAAACAAATGGAAATGTACGTTAGCTCCACGTTTTCAATCGAAACCACTGTATAAAACATAACATTAAATTAAAATACAAATTTTAAAACGCAAAAAATAATTCATTTAAAAAGTATAATTATTACAACGATTTTATGGTTGCACTTCAAATTAAAAAAAAAACCTTTTGCTCTATTTAAAAAAAAATCATATGCTGCGCATTCTCTTCTTGATTCAGGTATATTTTTCTCTCCCATTCAATTCTTGTTTATGTTTTTACAAAATCTGTTTCATCCAGACACAATGATTTTCCATTTATAAACAAGAAACTGAACTGTATTCAAGTATTTCGCAATTAAATTTATGTCTCAAAGTCTGTCTTCAAACTTTACTGACCGTTTTTTTTTTTTTTTAATTTCTAAGTACAAACTTAAAAAAAAATATGTTTAGGAATATGAGCAAATGAGATCAGTGAAAAAATGATAAAACAGTTTCAAAGCACAATTTTTTACAAATGTTTTCTACTATTCGTGCAAATGTTGTTTCCCACGTTAAATATTAAACCAAATTAAATAATTCATTTTATACACATTAACTATTTCTATCTATAACAAAGCGTACATTAAAAATATATTATTATCGAGTTACAAATGTTGATTAAATTTGGCAATTGTGAAAGTTTTACCATTATCCCTTTCGTTGAATATTTTGAATACATACAAATCAGCCTTTGAAGCAGATTAAATATTTCACAGTATTTGCATAGGCGTTACGCCATTAAGTTGATAAATATTCATTCAACGAAATATGCTGTGAATACAATTAAACACGTTGAGAAGCGTTTTCTTTATGAAGTTTGTTCAGATATTTTCAAATGCTGCTATGATAATTTTAAGCAGTGTAGATATGCAATTTCTTAAGTGAATCAGGTTGTTCGCCCTACAGAACAGAACTTATAAGCGAAATTTAACCTTGTTCAAAAAATTACTTATTTATATGTTGTTATTATTTTAAAGTGAATAATTGTATACTGTAAAATATATGAGTTTTGAAAAAGTTCAATTTAAATACCAACGTGAAGTGGCATCTTCAGAAATACATTTGTTTTCTTTTGCATTTATTTCTCTGTATCATTTTCTACAAAAAAAAAACTGTTTTTAGACTTGGTGATATCAAACATTTATGGTAAATTTTTTCTCCGATTTCTACAGTTCTCACAGACCCACTCATCTTTGAAGAGTGCTAATAGATCGATTGGCATAAAAAGCTAAAATGGAATCCGAGACTGTTGCGTATGAATCCAAAATTATGTATCTCAGAGCCATACTAACGTTAGTCACGTAATCGCTACTTTACAGGAGAAAGGAAAACGCTTGTCTGGATAACACAAAGGATGGGCCGCGCGTTATTTTAACACTGGTAAATAATTACAAATGATTCTTTTTTTCAGAATCACTTTCATGTGACTTGATGCGGAATAGGATTCTACATACAGTGCAGTAATGATCGGAAAATCGCAATTTTTGAACTTAGTTAGTCTAGCTCTGAAGTGGAGAATAAAGAAGTAATTTACCTACAAATGCCATTTAAAATGAACTATCAACTAGTGTCAAAGTTATCGTGCCTCTTAAAGCAAAAATGAAGATTGTAAGAAACGTTGTGTAAAATTGGTGATTTGTAAGACTTTGATATGCAACAGAGCTAGAAGCAACAATCTTTAAGCGCTAACCTATCATTTTACTTCAGAAAATATGCAAGTGTATATGTTACTCCGCACAAATTCAGACATGGCGACCACCTGAACCCAAAAATAAATAAGTAAAACAAAGTAAAATAGTAAAATAACCATATTCGACTGCATTCCATAAACTCCTGACTACCGATTTTACGAACTGGTAGTTGAGTACTTATGAATAAAATAAAAACAATTAAATACATATTGAAGTGTTATTTCTAAGCGAATATGTAGGTTTTACAGCAGAAATATGTAGGTGTAAGAAACATGTGTATGTGCGTATATGTCACTCTGCATAAATTCAGACATGACGAACAATTGGACATAAAAATAAATAAATAAAACAACCATGTTCGACTGCATTCCTTTAACTCCTGAGTACCGATTTTATGAACTGGTAGTTAAGTGCGTATGAATAAAATAAAAGCAATCAAATACATATTGAAGTATTATTTCTAAGCAAATATTAGGCAGCAAATATGTAGGTTTTACAGCAGAAAATATGTTGGTGTAAGAAACATTTGTATGTGCGTATATGTTACTCTGCACAAATTCAGACATAACGACCACCTGAACATAAAAATAAATTAAAAAAAAACAAAGTAAAATAGTAAAATAAAAGTATTCGACTGCATTCCATAAACTCCTGAGTACCGATTTTACGAACTGGTAGTTGAATGCGTATGAATAAAATAAAAGCAATCAAATACATATTGAAGTATTATTTCTAAGCAAATATGTTGGCAGCAAATTGTAGATTTTACAGCAAAAAATATGTTGGTGTAAGAAACATTTGTATGTGCGTATATATTACTCCGCACAAATTCAGACATGACGACCACCTAGACATAAAAATAACTAAATAAAACAAAGTAAAAAAGTAAAATGACCGTATTCGACTGCATTCCATAAACTCCTGAGTACCGATTTTACGAACTGGTAGTTGAGTGCGTATGAATAAAATAAAAGCAATCAAATACATATTGAAGTATTATTTCTAAGCAAATACAGCGAAAGATATTTCGATCATGTCTCTTGGAAACCGCTTCGAGAGCCCGAAAGTATTGCCTGAAACAAAGATTTTTCCAATATTCAATAGAAAGCAAATCATACTCCATCTCTACATGGGGCAATGCCAATTACTTTCTTCAGTAAAGCAATAAACCCGAATCCGAGGCTTCCACTCGACCATCTCGGGGGGATATTTTCCGTAGATAGCCTTAATATTTCGTTTCGGCTTATATAAATACACAAGGTTCATATTTCTTAGTGAACACATCGTTACCCTATACATTCAACAAGCTCATAGTAAAACAAATGTTGGCTAGGCTGTCTCCTCTTTTATTTGGTTTATTTTACTTTTTCCCTCTGGTTGACTAACGGAAATGATAGTTTTTCGTAGTTTTATGTCAATACCGCAGAAAGAAAACGGATAAACCTGGGTATAAAATAAAGTTATGCTTTTGGATGAAAAGTTAAGCCGGAAACTCAAATACTTACGAAGCATTATTTGATACAAAAGGTATCGCTTTACGAAAATAGTGAGGACATTCTAGATTATTATAAGCGTGAAATCTACTCTGCATAACAAGTTTAAAAATTAAATTACTAAGAAATGATTGAACAAGCAAGCAATCTACTATTACGGATTGAAATAGTAAATACTGTAAATAACTTATGATATTTTTAAACTAAATTTTACATAAATATTGTGTGTATTAAAGGAATACACAAGGTTCATATTTCTGAGTGGGCAGCTACCTATATACATAGTTACCCTATAGAAGGAACAAGTTCAGAGTAAAATGAAATGTTATCTTGACTGTCTCACGTTGTATTTGATTTCATTTACATTTTGCTTGTTCGTTGAATAACGGAAATGATAGCTCTAATAGTTTTATTTCAATGCCGCAGAAAAGAAACGTATAAGGGTCATTCCATGTCAAGTGATCCAAAATTTGGGACATTTTTTCCCTCACCCTTTTGTATTTCTTTGAAATTTGGCTCATCGATTATACCCATCGAGGTAATCTAAAGTACAAATTTTTAGATATTTATCTCTGTTATTGTTTCATTTATGACACTTTGATTTTTCGAAAAACCCTCTTTTTTTTTCATGGATGCTTGAACACAAAATGGACGAAAACTCAGCACCAAATATAGATAGAAAGATTTGGTAAAAAGCATTTTAAAGTAAATTAGTTGCTGTTTAATAGGATATGCAACATGACTAACTTCAAAAAAAATTTAATTTTTTAAAAAATAAAATTTTAATTTTAAATTTAATTTTCTCAAAAAAGGTGTAATAAATGTTTTCTAAAAAATTCTCAAAAATTTGTGTGTATTTTATCTTTTTTTGTACAAAGATTCAAGTTGGGATCTAAATGGGATCATATTTTTATGAATTTTTAAATAAAATTTGACTTATGAAATAGTGACATTTTTCAGATTCTACTTAGTTAAATATGGGGTTCTCTTACTGGGGATGGTCTAGTAAGTAGTAATTAATCATGACTATGCTTGAAATGATCAATTACTACTTACTAGATCATCCCCAGTAAGAAAACCCCAAATTTAACTAGTTAAAATCTGAAAAATGTCATTATTTCATAAGTCAAATTTTATTTAAAAATTCATAAAAATATGATCCTATTGAGATTCCAGCTTGAAACTTTGCACAAAGAAAGATAAAATACACACAATTGTTTGAGATTTTTTTGAAAAAAAATCATTATACCTTTTCTGAGAAATTCAAATTTAAAACTTAAATTTCATTTTTAAAAATTAAAAATTTTCTGAAATTAGTCATGTTGCAAATTCCATTAAACAGCAACTAATGTACTTTAAAATGCTTTTTACCAAATCTTTCTATCTATGTTTGGTGCTGAGTTATCGTCCATTTTATGTTCAAGCGTCCATGAGAAAATGAGGGTTTTTCGAAAAATCAAAGTGTCATAAATTAAAAAATAATAGAGATAAAAATCTAAAAATTTGGACTTATGATTACCTCAAAGGGTACAACTGATGAGCTAAATTTCAAAGAAATACAAAAAGGTGAGGGAAAAAAGTTTGGATCACTTGACATGGAATGACGCATAAAGCAGGAAATGAAATAAAGTAATGTTTGAATGCGGAAGTTCAAATATTCACCTTAGCATTATTAAAAATATTAATTTGCGAAAAATAGTGAGGGAACTTAAATGTTTTTAAGCGTGAAACCTACTGAATCTACAGCAAATATTAGAAATTCACCGTAAATGGTCAAAAGACCAACATAGAGAACTACTAGAGTACTAGAAGGAGGCAAAAGTACTAGAGTACGTACAAAGAGTACTAGATGTAAGTAGCTTAAGAATAGGGCTTTTGCATAACTTGAAATTTCCTTAAATAATTTCAGTATTATTTACACAAGGTTCATATTTCTTTGTGAACAAATATTTATCCTATACGTTCAACGAACTCGGTAAAACAAATGGTAGGAAGGATATCGTCTACTTTATTCGATTTCTTTTACTTTTCTCTTTTGGTTGATTAACGGCACTAATAGTGTTCTAGGTTTTATGATAATATCATTGGAAAAAATCATATAAAGTAGGGTGCAAAATAAAGTGATATTTCAAATGAAAATATCAGTGGAAACTCAAACACTTACTAAACATCATTTGAAACAAAAAGTATTACTTCATGAAAAATAGTAAAGGAAGGCAAGAGTTTTTAAATCGTTAAACCTGTTTAATCTAGAGCAAATATTATATGTTGAAATTACAGAAAACTGTTCAAACCAAAATTACTACTACTTACAAATAGTAAAAAAATAATAAATGGTTCATGGTATAGGAGATTTTGTTTAAGCTGAACTTTGCGCAAATGTTTTAAAACAAGAATAATAAGAAAAAGCAATATCAACTTCTTAATAGCAACTCGATGCACTATTGAGAAAGATATTCATCGCAGACCTTGTCCTATGAGGAATATCAACCAGGGAATGAACACTTTAGACCTTTTTTTTGTTAAAACTGCACCATTCGAACCTATGACAGTAGTTCATTTTAATTGTTATGTATAATTTATATTATTATTAAAATAAAAAAAATAAAAACTCTTACAATTCAAGGGACACTTTTAGAAAGGGAGGAAGAATGGGTTGAGAAATGAAAAGTGCACCAAGCCATGGAATAAACACCATTGGCGTGAGACATTTTGAAGCCCGTCACAAATGACTTATACAGGCCTCCTCCATTATGTTTACCCCGACATATCTAGATATATTTTTACTCTTCATTTAAAAAATATTGGGCCCCTTCAGGCTCGGACACGAGCCAACAGGTGTCTCTTCTTCTCTCATGCGCACGTCCCTGTCCGCATCCAATGGACTAGTAGTTTTCTTTTCAGAAAATGTTAAAAGGGAGTTTGTACTGCCAATTTATAAAAGAAAAATCATTTGAAACCTTTCAAGAAAAAGAAAAAGACTTTATTAATCCACTGGGAAGTGTTCACTTAATTGTCGGTCAACCCTGTTCAAAATATTTTGTGCACATAGTTTAACACATGATGTACAATGTATGTTCCAGCATTTAGAGAACAAAATGTGCATTAATTTAAGAAAAGTTGCAAGCTAAGCAAGTACTTGCAGTACTTTAAGCAAGTTTCTTTAAAGCACGAAAACGTTTCATTGCATTTTATAAACGAAAAGCTGATAGACTAAACGAGTCCCAAAGACAGTCCTATCATTTTCCATTAAAATATCAATGTCAAATGTTAATGTTAAGAAAAATAAACTTATCCATGCTTTGTTGCTTCCCCTTTTTTTCGTGCAATACATAAAGCTTTAAGAAATTTATTATTTTACACACACGAGATAGAATAATAAACAAAATGAGAAGTTACTTTCTAAGATGCAATCAGCTTCAAAATAAATCATTAACTTGTTCTCCCCTTTTGAAGAGATCATTTCTAAAACCATTTTTTACCTTAAAACATCATTAAGGGAGTTATTAAAACCGGAGAAAAAATCGGAAGAATGCTCAAAGGGAAAAAAAAGGAAAGGGTTTTCCCCTAGCATCTTCACAACAAAGCGCGCACAAAACCACTTATCAGGCATTTCCCTACCACATTATGCATTCAACTTATCGGGAATATAACAAAGAAACGTGATGAAATATTGGGGGAAAAAAGAATATTTTTTCCCTTGAAATCCAACTAAAATATTTCTACTTTCTTTCTAGTGATTGCAAAAGCACGTTTTTCTCGTTAAAATTTATTTAATAACTGTCAAAAGTAGGAAAGAGTGCACCTTCCTCCGAGATTTCCATCCGGATTTTTTTTTCTTAGTCGTCTTATCTATTTTTTACTGAAAATTTATCTATTTTTTACCGAAAGGAGGAAATTCCTTTTAATGACGTCGAAACCATTTCGGTGCTTACATTTGATTCAAATGGGCAGAGTGGAGTTGGGATTTTCCCTCTTATCTGCAATTGTTCGTTTCCAATAAGTTTCTCGAATTTTTGCCCCCATTCATTTAAAAAACGCTTAATTTACTGCATATGTAATACTTCCAATGCTATATGAGAGAGTGAGATTTAGTTACTTTGAAAAACCTTTTTTTTTTATATTTGTTTGAAATGTATTTTTTTTTTTTTTTTTTTTTTTTAAATTTGCAGGAGCTGCATTCCACATACGACTTACATACAGTTCAAATGTTTCAACCGACATCACTAAAAAATTAAGCAAGAAGTTCGGCTCAGAACTAAACGAGCCTACTTTCCCGTATATCAATATCGACTTTCTAGTATCTGATCAATATTCTTAAAATTAGTTAAAATTGCATAAACTTTCAAACATATCATCTAAAGAAACAGTTGAGTAAAAAAAAACGAACAAATAAAGTATTAGCCCCTTTTATACAACGCAGCTGACATACAGTCGATCCCAATGGAATAACCAATTTGCCTCCAAATATTATCTAATAGGCAAGATGTTCCATTATCCGGGATCAAAATAACTAACTACGTTGCTTTTTTGCACTGAATGTTTATTACATTAAGTGCGATATTCTTTTAACCGATACTTTAATAAGCGGACTCAACTATATTATTTTGGATTAAAAAATCCTTAATCGCATTCAAAAAGAATTTAAAATAATGAGCTCGTTAAAATAAGTAGGGGAATTTTGGGCAAAGTGAAATGCCTAAGATGACTGATGTTTTTCAAAATGAACAAATTAGAAATTTGTGAAATACACCGCCAGCTCAGTCATTTCCAGCCGAGGACTGCAGTTTCGTGCTTATTAGCACTCATCAGCCCGGCATAGGAAAGTGACTGAGCTGCAGATGGAAAACCTCTTAAGGAAGCCAAGACTGCGAAACAAACTGGTAGCTAATATAGAATTAGCAGTTAAGAAGTTTTCCATCTCCAGCTCAGTCACTTTCCTATGCCGGACTGATGAGTGCTAATAAGCACGAAACTGCAGTCCTCGGCTAGAAATGACTGAGCTGGCGGTGTATTTCACGTATTTCTGCTTTAGCCCTGGCTAAAGGGCGGTAATTTACTGAATATACCTTGCCTCGCGTTCATTCTTCGAGTTGAGCCGAACCATTGTTTCGGTCACTCGTCTGGTCTGCTAATTCTATATTAGAAACCAGTTTGTTTCGCACTCTTGGCTTCCTTAAGAGGTTTTCCATCTCCAGCTCAGTCACTTTACTATGCCGGGCTGATGAGTGCTAATAAGCACGAAACTGCAGTCCTCGCCTGGAAATGACTGAGCTGGCGGCGTGTTTCACGTATTTCTGCTTTAGCTCAGGCTAAAGGGCGGCAATTTACTGAAAATTAGAAATTTGTTTAAAAAATTACAGTACAAAAAGAAAGAACATTGTATTTTATGATGAAACTTTCATTGAAATATCATTTTTCAATTTTGGCAGAAATTTTTAGCCTTCAATAAATAGAGGAAAATTTTCACTTCTTTTTTCCATGGGGAAAATGAAAAATGAAATATTTTTGTGATGAAATTTTTTTGATTTGATTGTAAAAAGGATTTGATTGTCAAATGACTCAGTAAATTAAGTTTTGAATGAATAAATGAAATGAAAATGAAACAATAAACGAATAATAAAATCAATTCATTAATTGGTATATGAAGAAATAGTTGAGTGAATAATAGAGTGAATTAATAAGAAAATAAGAGAATGAATGAATAAATAAGTGAATTACTAAAGGAGGGAATGTAAATAAATCAATTAATACATGAATACATAAGTGTTTTAGTAAATGATTGAGTGAGTAAACGAAATAAGCTATTTCATTTTGCCCCATTCACTTTGCCCCGAATGTAGTCGACTACTTGATGAAATATTTTAAAACTTAAATAATATTAATATTAACTAAATAGGTGTTACATTGCGTATTACAGGGTTCCAATTAATATTAAAAATGTTAATAACAATAATGTTTTAATTTTAAAGTATAAAAAAATAATTTTTGACTTTCAACAGTTATTACAATAAGAGTATCAATTTTTGAAAATTGCCTGTATTATTATATGCTTTAATATTTTGGGATATTTTATTCCTGACTGTAATAGATTCCATGTGCAACAACATTGTTAAAATATTAACAGATAAGTGGAGCGAAATTCAGGGTAAATATTTCACTTTTTCACTTTGCCTCATATTCCCCTACAATATGCCAAAAAAAAAACAATCTTTTGTTTTTCACCTACTGCCGAAAAGTAATTTTTAAAATAGTTCTTTCAAAAAAAAAAAAAAAAAAAAAAACAGCAATGAAATGTCAATTTAAAGAAATAATATTCATTACAAAATAAATCGTCTGCGTTTATACTTTTATGTTACAATATAAAGTATAATTGAAAGAAAAAACAATTCATATGAACAATAATTCTTTCAAAGTAAAGACCCTGGCGTCGAAGTCGGAGTTCATCTCATTTTGGGGTTAAGGAGTCAGAAACGAAAGAGTCGAAGATTTTGAATTCAAGGATTCGGAGTCGGAATCGGTCACTACCTTTCAAAGTTCGCAACTCTACCAATGGTTAAATAGTCGGAGTCGGACTTATTTTGGAATAAAAAAGTCAGAGTCGGAGCCAAAATCTTTAAAATTGCAGGCGTCGGAGTCAGCCATTTTCCCTTCCTGTCTAAATTTTTGCCAAAGTACGGAGCTAGAGTCAAAATGGGGGAATCGGAATCCGACTAATTTTAGGGTACTGGAGTCTTTGTTGGAGTCGATGGCTCTAAAATGCTGGGAGTCGGAGTCGGGTGTTGGTCATCCCGAGATTTTATTGGTATTTTTCCCCAAAGAGTTTTAGGAATTTGTACAGCGTAATTTAAAAAATGTTTTTAACAAACAACATAAATTATTTAACCGTATTTTCTATATGAGCTATGCAAATTTATGTAGCTCGACTTTTTATAAATTTAACGAAGAATTCTATATGTATTCTTGAAACTGTCGGTTACATTACATACTCCCTGCATCATTATAACATTTTTTAATGATCCCACTTCTTGCTGACATATGTGAATTATTTGAAGTCTGGATATACGCTTGAATGTTGTACTCTCTGAAGTAAATTTTTATTTTTCTATTATTAAAAAAAAATCTGATATTTATTAGTCAGAAAAGGAATTTTGTTAAAAAAAAAAAAAACACTTTATATCTATCATGAAAATAAATTTTTTGAAAAGTGAGAAACAACGATATACTATAAAATACATTATACTTTCTGAAATATCAGGATAAATAAGTGAAACTAACCGTTTTTACTTTTTAGGTAAATCTGAAAGAGACTAAATGTAATTACTTTACAACGAAAATTTAAACAAATATGAATCATGAACTATTTTATTTAAATGAATTTATGTGCGTAAACTTTACAATAACTAAAAACATTTAATTGTAGTAATCTTTACTAATAATGAAGCTGAAAGTTTGGATCTCTGGATGTCTCGATGTCTGAATGTCTGGATCTCTGTGACACGCATAGCTCCTAGACTCAGCCGATTTGCATGAAATTTGGCACAAAGTTAGTTTACATAATGGGGCTTGTGTACCTTGAAGCGATCTTTCGAAAATTCGATTTTGTTCTTTTTCTATTCCAATTTTAAGAACATTTTACGAAGCAAATTATCATAACATGGACGAATTACCATAGCATGGACGAGCAAACTACTTAAACATGGGCGAGCAAATTAACATAGTAAATTGGTGAGACAAATTGGTGAGACATCATACAATATTTTTAAATATACGGGAGAACCAAATGACCTTTTAATTTTCTACTACGGGCAAAGCCGTGCGGGTACCACTAGTAAGAAAACTCACAACTCATTGTATTGTGAAACAGAATTATGAATCATAAAAAACTCCACACTTTAAAAATCATAAACTTGTCTTGTAGTCATATTAACGGTCACTGTACTCTCATTAGTCATAATTGTTAATTTCTAATCATGTCGACGAAAGTAAAACCTGAAATGCCTTCTTGATAAGAAAAAATACAATTGCAGAATAATTTTCTTGCATCATATATTTAATGATTTTTCTCTTCGTATACGATTTAGTCCGTCATTGAAAATTCAAAGGCAAATAAACAGCCTAATACATTTTATCATAAAAAAATACATGGAGCGTTAAGAATGATAAATTTCTTTAGAAGATCTTTCCTGCTGTGTATATTGCATAAACAAACGAAGAAAAATTCTCTAAAAAAAGTTTCTTATCGCGTAACTCCATTAACTCTTTTGAAGAACAAATTTTGGCAAGCAGCTGAAAATACACCCTTATTTGAATATCGTTCCGTGCGTATAAAAACTCTGGAAGTGTTTATATACCTTAATTGCAGCAGTGTTCATCCCACTGTACAAGTTAATGTGGTAATTTGGAAATGTTTAGTGAATCCTTATCTTTTTACATCCTTTTTAGAAAGTGCTTTTTAGAGGCATCAATGGTGATTGCTTAGTATAAAAGTGGTACGAAAACAGTTCCTTTATTCAACAGTGTTTCTGCTAAATAAAGTAGTTTAATTCAAGTTCGCTACATAGAAAAATGGCGTAAGTTAAAAATGAAGCTATCCATTTTCTGGCTGACTGATTTTATTTATTAGTTGATTTTAAATTAAGAACGTGAAGGAATTATTGAAGCACAGTAAATTATTAAGTGAGTCCCATAAGTGTGCGCATATTTCTTGTTTGATTTTAGAGCCAACTGAAGTAGTATTAAAAACGGAATAAATGATGGGAAGTCATAAAAAAAGCAAAAGTACTAAATTATTTTAAAAACACATTTTTAAACTCGTATATTTATCATTAAAAAAGTAGAATATGTTGTCTCGCAAGTGTATAAGCAACGGATGTTTAAAAACTTATTTAAATTCTGACTTACGTTCTACAGTCATTTTTGTCGCTATAGCTTTACGAGTTATATACGAATGTCTTTCTATTTCTGACTTGTTGAAAAAATAGAAAATCGCCCGTCAAGATATGACGGGTGAAAATTGCTTCGAAATTTGAACGAAGCCATTGCCTGTTATGTGATATATTGATAATTGAAATTTTAACCGTGACTCTAAGGGATGAATCTTCAACTCCAGTTCATTGTTGACCACCTTTTCGTTTCTTCATTCCTCTGAAATGTCACACTCTTATCAGTGAAACAGGTAAGTTACCGGATCTATTTCAGCCTTGTCACAACAAAGCCTTTCCTTGCATTTTAAACATTACCAAAACAGGTTATTAAATTTTCATGCCGTATCACTAGTTTCATTGTTGATGACGTCAGGAGCTGTACTCGATCAATGGCTATTATATATATATATGAGGATGCATCGCTGTATACAATTTCAATTTCCAATCCGCTGAATGCATCAAAAATGTATCAACAACCAAATGCTTCTCCTGTTCTGTGATCTCACAATCACATGAATTGAAAACATGAATAATTGGAAGTTCGTTTAAGTGATATAAATAAACTTCAATTAAATCACCTCGATTGTTGGTCACATAAAAGGAACGAAATATGCAAAAAATAAACACCAACTGACTAAAACTTACAAGGATGGATTTTAATGAGTAATACGGGAGCTAATGTTGCTAAGACGTGCAAATGGGCCTTTAAGGAAGCGAAAGGGTCAAACAGCAGATGGGTCGATCCAAGGAACATATTGCATCAGCATCAAAATGTAGAATACACTTTATACCATCATGTTAGATGTCATTTTATTCAAAAGAATCCTAATTCAATATGTGAAATACCCCAGTTCTTACAGTATTTCTACTAAGTGCACAGTTACAATCTGAAGGCAAAGTTTTTAATATGCCGCAAAAACCACAGATAAAATTTTATCTATGGTATATAGCCAGGGCTAAGGCTGCTTTAGCTCTAGCTATAGGGCGGTAACTTAAGGAAAATTCCATGCCTTGCCTTCAATCTTCGAGTAGAACCGAACCATTGCTTCGGTTATCTTGTCTCTTGGCTTCCTTAAGAGGTTTTCCACCTCCGGCTCAGTCACTTCGTATGTCGGGCAGATGAGTGCTAATAAGCACGAAACTGCAGTCCTCGGCTGGAGTGACTGAGTTGGCGGTGTATTTCATGCATAGATAAAATGTTAATTAGAAACAAAAAAAAAAAGACTTACTTTCTTCTTGTTTGCATTTATAAAAGTGGCAATAAACTGAAACATCTGTAAATTCTTATATCAAACACTAAATTAGAACTTATTAGCGTTTCTGTGTAGTCAATAATTTTCATAAGAAACCAGATGCATGATAAAAGTATTCTATTGTTCTTGCTTCTACTTATGCTATTACCAAAACCATACCAAAATGTTTGCAAGCAATTTTCGTCAATTTGAAATCTAAATGTTATGTTTACTAGTCATTGGCTGTATTTCAAAAAATAAAATTGTATCATAAGAATGATCCTTTATTAAACAATGTATAACGATCCTCATTCAAACACATTACCCCATTAAACTATTGCGTCAACAAAAGCTCGTTTTCCTTCCACACAATAGGAAGTACTTTTCTACTCGTACAATCTCGATATGCAAAAGCAGAGCAAAAATTTAAATCCACTGGCAACAAATGCAAACCATTTTTCTTCTTTCCAAGTCTGTCTTTGATTTCTTAAAAAAGAATGAATTTAAATGGACAGGAGACAACTCTTTAATGTCACGAAATCGAAAGATCAATCATAGGCAAACAAAGAACGAAATAAAAGGAACTTGGTTTGCGTGCAGATTTTGATTCAGTGCGTCCCGAGTCTGTCACCTTTCATTTTACAAAATGAAGCAAAGTGCGAAAGCTTGTTACGCTTAAACGGAGCGAGCGTGTTCCTTAAATAAAAGAAAGCACTGAGATTTTCGCCATTTGTTTCTCGTGTGAAGAAAGAAAAATAATTGGCGCGGGAAGTTGTTCTTACATAGCTCAACTTAGAGTTAATAAAACTACACAAATAATTGCAATAAATTAACTTTGTGATTGATTTCGTACTTTTGAAATGTAAAAAGTTAATAAAACATTTAAATTATACAATAATAATGTATTTAAAGTTTTAAACTTTTTTTTTTCTTTGAGTCCTTATTTATTTAATAGCAAAAATCACAGATTAAATAAGGCTCTGACGTCATTAACAATTAAACTTGTGCCATAGCACGACAGTTGAATAATATTTGTTAGTAATGTTTGACAAGCAGATAAATGTTTTATTTTGACAAGGCAGAACTGGATCCGGTCACTTAACCGTTTGACTGATAAGACTGTAATTTTACGAGAATGAAGAAACGGAAAAGGGGCCAACAATAAACGCTATCTACTGAACTTCAGGGTTAATCCACTGGAGTTGGGGTTAAAATTTCAACGATCAAAATATCGCCAAACAGGCATCAAAGGCTATATGACGGGCGTTTTTCTAGTAATACATAAAACTTAATAATTAAATGTCTAAAAAATGAAACAAAAAAAACCGAAATTGCGCTCAGATTTTTATTGAGTGCGTCCCCAGTATGTCACCTTTCATTTTACAAAATGAAGCAAAGCGCGAAAGCTTGTTACGCTTAAACGGAGCGAGCGTGTTCCTGAAATAAAACAAAGCACTGAGATTGTCGCCATTTGTTTCTCGTGTGAAGAAAGAAAAATAATCGGTGCGGGAAGTTGTTCTTACAAAGCTCCACTTAAAGTTAATAAAACTACACAAATAATTGCCATCAATTACTTTGTGATTGAGTATGTACTTTAAAAATGTACAAAGTTACTAAAATTAATGTGTTATAAGAGAATATTAAAGAAAATGAAATTATGAAAAAACAATGTATTTAAAGTTTTAAACTTTTTGCTTTTTTAAACTTCATATATATATATATATATATATATATATATATATATATATATATATATATATATATATATATAATAGCAAGAATTACTGATTAAGTAACATTCTGACGTCATCAACGATGAAACTCGAGCCATAGAATGATAATTTAATAATATTTTTTGGTAATGTCTTACATGCTGAAAATGCATTATTTTGACAAGGCTGAACTGGATCCGGTAAATGAACTGTTTTATTGGAAAGACTAATTTTAGGAGAATGAGTGAACGAAAGTGGTCAATAATTGACGCTATCTACTGGACTGTATGGTTACATTGCTTATGAGCACTGGAGTTGGGGCTAAACTATCAAAAATCACCAATTGCTTTGTTTAAATTTAGAAGCAATTTTCACCTATCATGCCCTGACGGAGGATTTTCTAGTAATACATAAAGCTTAACAATTAAATTTATGCAAAATTAATTAAATGAAACCAGGATTGCGCACAGATTTTGATTCAGTGCGTTCCGAGTCTGTCCCCTTTCATTTCTCAAAACTAAGCTAAGTGCGGGAGATTCTTACGCTTACGGAACCAGCGTGCTCTTCAAATAAAATAAATCACTGATATTTTTTCCGTTTGTTTCTTATCTTAAAAAGAAAGCTACATGGGTACGGAAAGTTGGTCCTGCGTAACTCAACATTGAGATAACCATATTTCAATTAGTTAAAGCAACTAATCTATACATATAATAAAATAAGATGTTTGTGTGTGTGTGTGTGGCGCGCATCCGGGAAAACGGTAAGGCCTAGAAAGATGAAATTTGGTATGCTGGTACAGTTTTTGCTGAAGATGTGCACCTCGGGCTTAGATTTTTGATATTTTAATTAGAAAAAAAATTATTTAATGTTTTATGATATTTTTAGCACTTTTTAGTACTTTTAACCTCACAGACCCCGAACCAATCGCGCCAGACGGATATTTTTTGTACTATAATGTAGGAAATTTAATTTTAAATATGATGAATGAAAACATTTTGAAGATAGAGCAATTTTTGTATTATTTATGAATGTTTGAAAAAAACCTTTATTTTACATTTTTTTCTGGGTTTAGTTTTTTTCGAAACCCATCCTGCGAAAAGTACTGAACCCTCAATTCTAAAATTTTAGTTGGTAATAGTAAAAACATTCCGCCCCCTTCAGAAGAAAAAAGTTTTTAAAACTACGCAATAGTTTTTTTTAACAATTTTTTTAATGCAGGACACAACGTGAGCTGTTCGCTTGCCGGCTGAGTTCCGAACTTACCTCATCACGTGATCCAACTGAAATCGTTTGCCTTCTCTTCACTTTTTTTTTTACGGGGAACATAGCCTTTTTTTTTGCGGACTATTTTGATTAAATAAATAAAGCAAGCGATTTTTTGCATGATCTGTGTTTTTGTTACGGATTGGTGGTTAGGTTAGGTAGATACAGAGATAGAGATTGAGTGGAAAAAATGTTTTTTTTTTTTCAAATTAATACTTACATAAATAAAAAAAAAGATTGTTAATTACTGTCAGAGGTAGATAGGCATAGATCGTATAGATAGACAGACAGATAGATAGATAGACAAATATAGAGGTCGATATAGTAGATGGACAGCAAGAAAGAGACATGCCCGTCATTTAAAAAACTTCAACGGGGTGTCAATGCCCCCGCCCCCCACACACATCATGACTTTGAAAAAACAATGCTTTCACATAAAAGTGAGAGTGCTTTTTGTTATTTTTCGACAAAATTTGCATGAAGAGTACACCGTTTGTGTCTCCCCTCCTTTAAAAGTATTCCAAACGACGGAACTGAAGATAGGTCTAGAAAATATTTTATTCAAACTACTAATGATATAGATATAGATTGATTGATATTGCCACGAAACTTATTTAAGCAGCTGCCGAAGGCGGCAACATTGGCGTAAAAAGGCAAATGATAATATTGATCTATAAAGAAAAACATTGATTAGTACCGTCGCTAAATTGTCTAAGCAGCCGCCGAAACCCTGGCGCAAAAAGGCGAATGGCGTAAAAAGGTGGATCAGCTGGTCGCCGAAGGCGGCTAGTTACAAATAAATAACGTTGTAGTTAAATAACTGCTTTGACAGTGCGGGAAAGGAAAACAATATTTTTCTACGTGAAAACAATCCAGGTATTACCTGATGTCAACATTATGTTCAACTTCTGGCTCTACATCAATAAAAGATGTACACTGCGAATTTTTTTTGGAATTTCAAATGATCTGTTAACATTAGTTGGCGATACCGTAATAATTCCTGAAGTTCATTTCCAGACAGGCTTTATAAATGATGGCGGACGCTTTTCGACAAATGTCCATGACTCACTGGTCTTACTTCTTTTGCATCTAAAGAAAAAAAAAAAAAACATAGCAGTTTCTTTCTAATACCTAGTAAAGAACACTACTACATCCAAACATACCTGCGTGACCGATTTGCGCTCCATACTGATTTTTGCTCACGCGATCGGTTGTGACGTAGAAATATCGCAAAATAGCTTTTCAATCTACTCCAAGTAGCATTCGCAAAGTAGTATTCTAATCTACTCCAATCTAGCCGCAAGCTAAGTTCGAACAGATTAAAATGCTATTTTGCGACATTTCTACGTCACAACCAATCACGGGAGCAAAAATCTCGATCTCGCAAGCTGACAAGCTTGGAATGACCCTGGAAGTACAGTGTTTCTCATTTTCCTTCTACTTCTCCTTATATGCATAGCAGTGGAATTGTCTGTTCAGTTTACAGTGTGTGCATTAAACAGTTTATAAGAAAGCTTTTAAGCTAACAAACAAAAATCAATAACTACAGATATTTTTATTGTGATGGCATAATTACTGAAAATGCTTTGTTTCTGAACAGAGCAACGAAAAAGAAAATACCTGAGGTGTATGATTAAAATGAAAAAACACTAAACCCCTTATAGCTTATTAAGGCAAACAATTAAAATATTTTCAAAATTTTTTACTTGAATAATACAAAATGAAAGAAAAGACTGCAATACAGAAAGATTAATCCAAGAAAATCGAGCAATTGGCAAATATTAATCATACCGTACAATGCAAAAAATAAATAAATAAATAAATGTTTAAAACTTCTATAAAGCAATTATTTTCAACTGAATTACAATGAAGTATTTATCAAACACCTATACAATATTTGAAATATGTACTACTAACAGTATACTGCATAATTAATGAGCATTAGTTTAAGTAAATTAAAATAACGACTAATAGCTTTGCTATTTGCAGGTAAGCTAACCGTGAATAATATATTGATGTGTAAGCTTCTTAGAGTTTTTGAATGTTTCATAGTGCTTTTACTAGCTTGATTTGTTTGAAAATGTATAGGTTTTTTTTATTTTGAATTGATCGGATTAGTTTTAGTACAAGATTCTATCTAAAATAAGTAAAACGGTCTGAATTACTTGAATATTTTACTTAATGATCACCAATTTAATGCTACCAAACTAATCACCCTTTGAAAATTAAGCAATATACCGTTGAAAAGCAGAAAACATTTATCTCTATAATTTAGTGCTTGAGTTATAATAAAATAAACATATTACGAAAAACCCAAGGTGCTACAGAATATTTCTATACCTTCAACTGCATGTTAAATACTTCATTAAATTCGTAATCACTTCTCAATTTCACGAAAAACAAATATGAGGAGGCATTATGCAAATAATCCAGCTCAACTTTCTTCGAACCAGTTCTACTAAGTCCCTGATGAAATGAAACCTTTAAATAAGCGTCCATATTTTAAAAGTATATTTCGATTAGCAAAGAACATTAAACGATAATATGCTGAAACAATTCCATGGGCTACAATTCGCTAATGGACTCTACAGAATATGATTACCGTTAATAGGCTGTTTATACCTGGGCATAGAACTAACAAAACAATTTATGGGAGTATCAAAGATATGTAAAGCTTAAAACTCTTTCAGCCTGTTAAGCGAAAGAGAAGAAACTGCGATGTAGAGCTGGAGATTAAGTTTAATTAAACGTGTTTTCCTCTTAAAGTGAATATAATGAAAAATTTCTGCATTATATTTGAATACTGTGTAATGGGATTAAATGCGCCTAAGGTCATTGAAAGAGCACTTACAATTTAATGGACGTGCAAAAATTTTTCATTTTAATTATCGAAGGTATTGATTGTTGCTTAGGAGTTTCATAAAAGGATTAAAGGCGCGATTTAAGGCACTAAATTAATTTAGCATTTAACTAAAAAGTAAAGCACAACAGAATAAAATGTACTTATATTGTACAACATTGTAACGACATGTGTAGGGAACAGAAATTGAAGTTGTAACAGCAATGTAGTTAGATACTATACATTGCTGATATGCAAACAACAGCAATTTTCAAAAATACATGATATATGCTCTACGTTCTTATCAGCTCAATTCGTAGAATTAATTCTAAACTTAGTTTTTATTTCATTAATTGTCATTTAAAATTACCTTGCTTTTTAAATATTCACCTATATATTCTGATTTCACTTGCTTTCGACTAAATTTAATATATGCATCGATAGGCTTGGATACAATTAAGTGACATATTCCCAATCTGGCTTTCTTTTGGTGGCTAATTTTGGGCACCAATGATGTAAACTCTAAACGTCACCAAACGTGGCGACGACGGTTGGGACCTAAAGACAACTAGAAAATAAATTCGAGTTTACCACAGGCATGAATCTCGAAGAAGATAATCTGGACTATGCACCCCCCTCCTTTTAGGTCACCACAGATCACCTTTTGGGGACTTATGCTTCGAAAAATTCTCCCTAGAACCCCCATTTATGGCAAAAAATGAGACTTATTGCCCCTTTCCCCTCTCCGAAAGTGATCCACTCCAAAATCAGAAGCTGGATCCGCCCTTAGTTTATCATCGTTTTGTTCACATTATTTTAAAGAGCTTTGCTTAGTTGCTGGATAGCTTAGCACATTTAAATAACTATAAATCTATAAATATTCTTTTCATTCAAAGCACTGAGTCATGTATATTTCGACGACGCTTAAAGTAAAGGCAGACTCGTCACAATACTATGTTTAACAAAGCAAAGATGCATTCAAGAATATTCAGTTAAGTGCAAGAGGAGACAGAAGCTGAAACATTTTAAAATTTTCAAGGGTAGAGGAATACTTCAAAACAGAGATTAATCGGATTATTGTTAGAAATTTTTTTAAATGATTTCTAAAATGAGAAAACTAAACCAATTGTATTATATTCAGTGCATGACATACTAGATGTAGGGAAATAACTAAACCTGCGATGGAAATTTAATGAAAGTAAACACTGAGCATCAGTTATAGCAACTGCTACTCTTTTAAAAAGTGGTTCAACAAACAATTGCTAATAAGGCTGTTGCAAACTTAACATAAAAAAGTATCAAGCTTATCTAAATGAGAAAATAACAGGTCAAAGATTTATTTTAGTATTAAATTAGGCCAGTTTTTCATAAAGGTGGATCTAAAGTTTGAAATAATTTAGTTTGAATGTAGAATAATCTGAATGATTTGAACAAATGTGTTCTGAACAAATAAAGCTGTATTGAACAAATGTCAAGAATTTAATTGCTTCATTATTTTATTCAGATGCCATGATGCATAAAACTAACAATTGCTTATTTAAAGCTAACCGGATTTTGAGTAATTTCTCTGACCTCTTCTATAGTTATTCACGCAAACGTTCGTTAATTAATTCAATATTGGTAAACTAACTTATTTTAAAGAGCTTAATAAAAAGGATGTCTGTGCATGATTTTACTTAAATGATGAGATTGAATCTTTGTAGTACACATTTTCAAATGAAAAAAAAAACATAAAAAATGTGCACTTTCTTCAATTTCTTCATTTTAAATTCATTTTACTGCATCATATAGCTAGACCATTCAAAAATTTGTTTAAAACCGGTGCACATGTTTGCAAAAAAATGCATTTCGAAATTAACATTTAAGGTCCATTCATTTGTATTTGTTTTTTCTTGACGAAAACCAGTCTGCAAGTAGAGCGAACTCTATTCTCTTTCTGGAACGAACATCTAAACATCAGTAAAATTGATGTCTGTATGATTACAGTGTTTTTAAAGCATGGAAAATTATAACAAATATTGTATTTTTTCTGAAGAAGAATTTGAATAATGGGTTATAAATATTTCAGTTCTTCTTCGTCATAAAGTTTGTTTTTCTGAGAAAAACAACAAAACCTAACTTTGGACCGCCTGAAGTAACTTGGCACTTAAATCTGTTTCAATCGCATATTTGAAATTAGTAACCTTTCTAAAAAGCGGTGTGTAGAATTTTCTTGAGACTGTTAGCACGTTCAGTACTCTTCAAACTTGTACACGCGCGTCTAATTTATTATTATTTTTCTTTTCTTCTCGCGATTTTCTTAAGCAATATTAGGCTTTTCTATCAGTTTGAAGGTTTTTTTTTTTTTTTTTTTAATGAAACAACGCAAAAGTAACACAAAGGAGATGTTTCTCCATCAAATTTATCCTTGAAATTTGCTTTTTATTTTCAAATGCCTAACAGCTATCTAGGAAATAATCGGTTTCAATTAATCCGCATTAGAGGGTTTCCGCCATAACTTTATGTGGTGTTTTTGCTTTACTTTTTCAATCCTTAATCCTATTTTTCTTTGTTTGCAACAATAGGGGGATTAAACTATGAAATAATGTTCTTATAAGTATTTTTGTTTTATCAGTTGGAAAACACTAGAATTTGAAGGAAAAAAGGGAAAGAATGAAAGAATAAAGGAAAATTAATCCAGTGCTGTAAACATATCGTTTTGACAGCACGAAACGAATATTTTATAAATTTCATTCTAAAGTGATTTTTAAGTATATTTTAGGTATTTGACATTTTCCCTTTGTCCTGTTCCGTATAATAACTTTATGCATCTCGTTTATTATGCACTGTATGCATTTCTAAAGGTGAGCAATCGATATGTGTGAAGAATTGTTGTGGTAAAAAGTAAATAAATTAATATTTCTCCTAGGTTACACAATAAAAATAGTGAATCAATTTCGAAACACTTAAATTTAGAATAACGAAAGCAAGTAAGAAAGCAAGAAGTTCCATCTAGAACTAAACCAGCCTACTCTTCCGTATACCCGTATCTACTTTCTAGTATCGGATCAATATTCTCAAAAGTAGATAAAATCGCAAATTGTTTCAAACATAATTTTTGAATATTTTAAACAGATTTCTAAGAATAAAATACACTTTATTCATCTAAAGAATTAGATGCGTAAAAAATAAATAAATACATAAATAAATTAATAAAAACGAACAAATAAAATAGCAGCATCTTTTAAACAAAGCAGATAATACACTTTTTTCCATTAAAAACAATCTTTTACCGTTTTCAAAAAGAAAAAATAAATAAATAGCTCATTAAACTAAATACATCACAAAAAAAGTATGTTTTTCCCCTGTTACTTTTTAAATGAATTAATGTACTTTCCAAAATCAATAAAGATAGTACAATGTCAACTTAAAAAAATAATTTTAAATGTCAAAAAAAAAAAAAAAAAACCCGTCTGCGCATATCTTGATGTAGAAACATAAAGGACTTCGAGTTTATCCTCCGGAAAACTGAATACATAAATTAAAACTTTAGAGTGAAAATAAAAACAAGAAGCTCTATTTAGAACTAAACGAGCCTACTTTCCCGTATTCCTATATCTACTTTTTAGCATCTGATTAATATTCTCCAAAATAGCTAAAATCGCAAATTGTTTCAAATATATTTTTTTAATATTTTAAGCTGATTTCTAGGAATAAAATATGCCTCAGCCATCGTAAAAAATAAATGAATAAACGAACAAATAAAATAGCTGCACCTTTTAAACAACGCAGCTATTACTTTTTTTTCCATTAAAAAAATATTTAACCACTTTCAAAAAGAAAAAAAAACGAATGAAAATTAATTAAAATAATTACAACCTATCACAAAAAATCGTTTGTTTTTCCCCTGTTGCAAAAAAAAAAAAAAATCGTCTGCGCATATCTTTATGTAGAAACATAGATGACTTTCGAGTTTATCCGCCAAAAACTGAATACATAAATCAATTTTATTTAGAATGAAAATAAAAACAAGTCATATTAACAATAACTATTTCAGTTAAACCATGGCTGGGCAGTCGGAGTCGGAGTCGGATTCAGTCTCAAATCGGGATAAAAGAGTCAGATTCGGAAGCCGAAGGTATTTAATTCAAAGACTCGGAGTTGGAATCGGTCACTTCCCTCAGAGTCTGCAACTCTGCCAATGATTGCGGAGTCGGAGTCAAACTTATTTTGGGATGAAGGAGTCGACTAAATGTCGGGCACATAAGTTGGAGTCGGAGTCAGGTGCCCAAAATTCTCGGAGTCGGAGTCGGGAGTTTGTCGTCAAAAGTTATTTCCAACAAAATTTGTTTGAAGTAAATCCGCCTTCAAACGCAGAATCTACACTGACTTTTAGTTACCCTATAGGCGCTAGCGCTAACGGATTTTAACTGCTCAAAATTGAGCGGAAAATTGTTCGAAGCAAAAAGATGTTTCATAGACATGTTTTTCATCAGAAGCTTTTATCCACAAGTTTCCTTGAAGCAAATTCGCCTCTTAGTTCGGAAGTGCCTTGAATTTCCCCGTAGGCGCTAATGTTAAGTTTTTTTTAACTGTTCAAAATTGAACGAAAAATAAAAATAGTTCAAAGCAAAAAGTGAAATGTAGGAATGAGATATCCTCGCCGAGATATTTCGAGCAAAAAATATTTGTTTGAAATGGATTATTCACTCAAAAGTTATTAGGTGGGGGGACCGACACACATACCGATAGACATTTTTCCCCATCTCAATACTCTACTTTCCAATTCCTAATTTTTCGATATTAATTTAATTAGTTTTTTTATTTTTGACGTTTATTTTTTTTTTTTTTTAGTTTTTCGCGATATTTTCAAGACGCATTAAGCCTTATTTCAAGCTGTTTTCTTTTTTCTCTGACTTTTACTAGGATAGTAGACTAAAAAGAAAAAAAAAATCCCTTTAAATGCATGTTTTGCCAGTATAATGAAACATTTTTCGTCATTTTCATTGTAAATATTTATTTTTTATTTTATATCAGTCGAAATTTTCTCTTTTGCTCTCTTTCATAAAAAGTCTTAATTTGTTTCAAATATTAAGCAATTTGCGGATTTCTAAATAAGCGCTATGGTTGTAACGGTTGTAAAGGGAGCACTAATTAAAGTTGTGACCGTAGTATGGTTCCGTTTTTTTTTTTTTTTAATATGTGTTATTAATTTGCTTATATTTGTTAAGTTTGTTGTAATCATTCTAAATTTAGCGTTTATTTCATTAATTATAATTTCAAATTATTTACGTTTTGAATCTTCACCAGCATGCTAATTTTCACTGCATTGAACCAGTTTAAAAATAGGCGTCTTTGGGTCTTGCAAAAGGTCAATGAGGTATTCCCCAGCTAACTTAATTTAAGATGCTCCTTATTGACACCAATGATGTGCGTTTCGACAAGTATTTTAGAAAAGGGGGGGGGGGTAGTAACTAAAATTAATGAAAATAATTAAACTAACACTTGATTGAAATAAAAATACAATGTACATAAATAAAAAAAATTGTCTTAGAAAAAAAATCAATTAAAGCCTCACCTAGGATTCAAGCTTTAAACGTGTTTTACTCAGAATGTTCAAATTTCCACATAGATCCCTTTGCCTCTCACGATCTCACTTGTACTTTACGTTGTTGTTTTGATTTTAATCATGTTTTACTATAAAGTTTTATTGATCATTTTTCACTTAAACTTACACTTATTTGTAAGATTTGGGATACCAGCCACTAGTCTTTATTTTTGAAAACTATTTTCTAATAATACGTATAGAGAGAATGAAGAAATTTAGCTGCAAAACATATTTAATATTTTTTTTATAAAACGTGATTGAATTAAGTCCAAACTAAGAACAAAGAAATAGAAATAACAAAACTTAAGAAGCAAACAGAATTCAAACGTTTTACCTAGATTGCAATTCTTTTCCTTACATAAATATATTCATTATTTGAAAGTTCTTTGTCAATCAATAAACTTCAACACTGGGGTAACACATATGCATAAAGAAACACGCTGCAGCATCATGGTAAGTTTCAGATCGACATTGTTCGATAACCTGAAGATTTAGACGTTATGGGAATAAACAAGAAAACCTGAAGAAAAAATAAATAAAAATCGAGGCACACGCTTCTTTAAATTTACCGAGACGGAAAATTCAATACGTCATCAGTCACGACGCATGGCAAAATTTCTTTTTTTTTATCAGCTTCTCATCAAGACTTCAACGTTGTGTTTGAACTGGAAATTTATTTTTATTCCTTATATTTTTTTCTTCCTATAACTTCCGTTTTCGAGGGCTTAGGGTTAATGTTTAATCGATGAAATAGTAGGAACGCCGTGAATCTGCCGGAGCACACTGTTTGCAGAAGCCAGAAAAAGTCATCATTCAAAAAGATTCGCTCGCCTTTATCTCACGTGACATGGGGTAAATTTGTGGTTCGATTACTGAAATGCACATGGAGGCACATTTTTTAACCTTTAACTACTTTTTAGATCAGAAAATTTTTGTTTTTCTTAACGTGAATAAACATCGGAAATCCGATAATTTTTCATTTGATATTACGTAGCACATGTTATTAATGTCATACTGAAAGGATTTGCAAAAAAGTATCTAAGTTGATTTAAATCAGTGTTTCAAAATTGCAAGGAGAACAGATTAAAGCGTTAAATTATTTTAGACAGTTCGGCGTTGGATTTTTTTCTTCTTTATTCAGAAAAGGGCTTATGGGACTGGAATGAATTGAATTATTTTTAACGGACTATTTTAATTCTTTTCCAGAAATAATACGGAATGTATTTTAATTTCACGTGTTTAAAAATGTAGTAATCTTTCAAGCATCATAGTTTTTTTACTTCTCATGATGGTTGATTATCTAAACTGTATTTCATGGATTTTGATTTACTCTATACATTTTCTCTTAATACTTGTTTTCCAATTATTGCAAAAATCGCTAGTGCTATGAGTGTTATCACACAGAAGAGTCATAGTGAAACAATTAAACAATGGGTATACAGGAAAAGAGACGAAGGCAACCAATCGGACGGATTAGAAGTCAACTAAAAAGAGACTAGTACAAAAAATAAGAAAATAAATAACAATAACCTTAATTGCATACAAAGACAGAGTGAATCACAATTGAAAAATAATTACAAAAATTGCTTCTGATTACGAAGAAGAAATGGAGTACTATATATTTTTGAGAGAGAAATACATATTTTTTGAAACACAAAAAGATACATTAATATTTAATGAGAATCAATAATTTCCAACAAACTCTCATTGTATTTGAATGTGGGAAAGTCTGGATATAAGCGTTTGAGTAATGAGTGCTTCACCCAAGAACAAAACGCTGGCCTGCAGAAAGTTTTAACTATTTTTGGTTTAGTTAGAGCATAATGCTATACGAAATAGTTATGAAATATGTGTACAGTACGTACGGCGTCATCATTATAGTTACTTAGACATATTTTGCAATCGATTGAATAATTGCATTTGTTTTTAAAACGGGAAAAAATTATTGTCAATACATAAATAAAGGGCAAGGTGAGGCAAAGTAAAATACAGAAAATTGAAATGGTAAAATATTTTATTTTGCAGTGCCACCCATTCGTAAATATTTTAACTATAATAAAGGTATTGTCTTAATATTCAAATATAATTAACTGATCCATACTGATGTTCAGCGTATAATTTAAATGTTTAATATTCGTTTCGAGCGTAAAGTAGTACGAATCTATGCGGAACAAAGTTAAGCAGTTTATTTCATTCATGTAGGCATTCATTTGTGAAATTATATGCAGATTAATTCATTAATGTCCTCATTTACATTTATTCATTCATTAATTTACACATTTACATTTACTCATTCATTAATTCACACATTTACATTTATTCATTCATCCATTCACTTATTTATTCCATTTATTTACGCATTTCGCTTCCATTCGCTAATTTATTTACTCATTTATTTATTTACCTATTAGTTAGTATATTTATTGTATTAAAGTATTTATTTTTTCACGCACACACACACACACACACACACACACACATTTTAAGAAAAATATTCTTAATCAAATGAAAAGTTTTCCCTTCGAAAGTAATCTGGTCATCACTTTTATTTGAAGGGACAAGATTATACTGACAGAAATGAAAATCAAAATTCAATACAAGTTTTTTTTTACAAAATGCTTAACATGTTCTGTCTCCGTGTACTGTAGTATAATCGATTTTTCTTTTAAAAAGAGTAAGCTATTTCGAATATTTCACATTTCCTAAAAATATCCTTCTCAAAATATTACATATAATTGAAATTTTAAATAATGGCCAAAAGCACTTAAAGCGGCGACCCTTAAAAGTATTCTATTTTAAAACTTTTTTCTTATCATAAATGATTTTAAAACTAATACGAGGCAGCAACCTTGAAATTTCTAGGAGCAAAGTGCCTTGCAAAGAAAACATTCCGGCCTTACCCCATCCTCTTTACTAAATGAGAAACATCCTACCGGCCGATTAAAGCCCAACATAATGGTTTTAGCAAGGCGTGCATATGCTGTTCAATGCTACTTCCCGGCTCTTTGCTCTGAGCCAGTTTTCATGCATTATTAACAGCAGGGTTCTCTGCTTTTAAGAATCCGCTTCCTTCTCCGTGGCAAATCTTCTTAAGCGTAAATTTAGGAATACATTACTAAAGGGAGAATGGATACCAGATTTTAATCGCCGGGCGGCAATATCAGGGCTGTGTCATGCGCCTTTCATGACATTTGCCATCGAGTT
The DNA here is from genome assembly GCF_026930045.1 of Uloborus diversus. Classification (NCBI taxonomy): domain Eukaryota; kingdom Metazoa; phylum Arthropoda; class Arachnida; order Araneae; family Uloboridae; genus Uloborus; species Uloborus diversus. The sequence goes on along the minus strand of NC_072738.1, from coordinate 108,998,042 downwards.
TGAAGACTGAAATATAGATGACTTAGGATGACGGAGTGGTATGGGATGTCTTCAGGAAGGGAGAAAGAGGATTAGTAGATCTGTTAAGAGCGAAGTCTTTCCAATTCATTAACTCTTTTCTGGAGGTTTTAAATAATGTTTAACTTTTGAGATGCACGTGGATGTCCGGTGAATGGAAAAGTGGCGATGTTTAATGTTGTTTCAAAGATAAGGAGTATTGGACATAATTTAATTCGGCCCGTGCTAGAAATAACTTTGTTTGTATGGATTTGGTCAAGAATAGATTACGAAAACAATTCCACGATTGTTACAGCAGCGGTTTTTAATGGTAATTAATAACTGTTTTATTGACAACTAGCGGTACGTACCCGCATGGCTTTGCCCGTAGTAGAAAATTAAAAGGTCATTTGGTTCGCCTGTATATTTACAAATAATGGATGATGAATTTCTCGTCAATCTGCTGTTTTAATTTGCTCGCCCATGTTACGGTAGTTTTCTCGTCCACGTTATGGTAAATTTGTTGTCCACATTATGGAAGTTTTCTCGTATATGTTATGATAATTTGCTCGGTAAAATGTTTTTCAATTTGAAATAGAAAAATAAATAAATCGAATATTCGAAAAATCGCTTCAAGTTGCATACCCTCATGCTACAAACTAAGTTTGTGCCAAATTTCGTGAAAATCGGCCGAAATGTCTAGGCGCTATGCGCGTCACAGTTCGAGACATTCAGACATCTAGACATCCAGGCATCCAGACAGAGATCCAGACTTTCAGCTTTATTATTAGTAAAGATAATAGTATATAAATTGTTATTGATCATCTGTCTTTTTCATTAATTCATTTCTTCAGCCTTAATGCTAGTTAATAGCTATTTTATTGAATATCCTATTACGCGTATTGAAGTCGTTCTTGACTCTCTCTATCTTTAGCTTCCTTATTTATTACATCTTTCCCAGAGTCAGCAAAATAGTCAATAACTAATTAATTGACGATCATATTATCAGTACTCACTCTGTTTCTCTTACTTATTTCTAGGATGTTCAAATAATGTTGATTTTTAGGATTCACTTTGTTAAAGAGAGAAAATAAAAGTGGCGGAGCTTAATGTCGTTCAAAACATGAAGATGTTTCGACATGATCTTAATCGGACCTGAACGAAAATAAATTTGTAAATATGAATAAAGTAAAAAACATAAATTCATCAGTTGTTACATTGTCTGACTTTCAGTGGTAGTAAATAATTTCACATTTAATAACACTCTTAATATAAGTTTTAAATATTTTGGAGAATTTTGAAGTTTTGAAGTGGGAAAATAATAAAATATATTATTACAGTCGTTAAAGATAGCTTTGATTAAAAATGTCTTTATTTTTAACCGTTTTATTCCTATTTTAGCAGTGTTATATTTTTAATTACGATAATTGAGAAATATTGATAATAAAACTTTTAAGTATATGAAATATAAAACTTTAGATTTGGTTTTAAACACTAAGCAATCCTCTCTACTATGTCTATCTGATTAATATTTCTGCTTTATTTTAGTAAATACATCCGTAAAGTTTAACTGAGTTTTTCTCTCTATTACGGAGTAAAAAGGATAATCTTCTTGTTACTAAAGTGTACGGACAAAAGTGAAAGATTACTGATCACATATTACTTTAACCGATAATTTTTTGCACAAATATAAATTTAAAAAAATGTAGTTCTTAATTCCATTTTTCCTGCATGTATGTAACATTCAAATATTTAAAGATAATAAATACTTTTCTGTATAGCTTCAGCGTAAAATATCTGCCCTAAGAGTTTTCATTTCTCTCTAACGCTAAAACTATCAAACTTTAGCATAAACACTGATACAAATCTTAGAGCAGTAATTAAAATGGAGGGAACAAGTACAATCATTGGCATAGCAAACGCTGTCCCAAAGACCCCAAGTCACGTGACTCAACAACGACGAATGCTCGGCACGTTTTGCTTGAAACAAGCGAAGAAAACCTGATTCCTTCCAATGCTCTGCTTTAATATCTATCTCGTGACTTGGGGTCTTGGTTTCATAAATAAAAGTATTCACTTTCTCCATTTTATCTCTTCTCAATGATACAAATTATAATGATCGATTATTTGTTGTACTTAAAAACATCATATTAATGACATTGATAAACATTGTATCTCTCCTAATGATTAGTCATTTCCACTGGCTTAGCAATAAGATCTTTTATGTCGAACATCCTGAAATAGAGTGTATCGACCACGAGTAAAGCAATTCAAATATCATCCATTTAGCAATTATTTCATCGTTTACCTTTCAAGGCAGAATGTTTGAAAATTACAAACTGCCCCCTTCCAACTCTGAAAAGTTACTTAACACGGAATCTCCAAACAGTTCTCTATTATCTAAGCGCCAAAGCCCTTTCCTCTCTTCCGATATAATTACTTTAACTGTCTCGTTTCCGTTCCCTGAACTTTTGAAGGAAGGTATAATTATATAGCCATTTGTCAAGGCAATCAGAAAAATCTTTAGATTTCGGAATTCTTCTTGGAAATTCTTCGAACATCCCGATGAATGCGTTCACCTGTGATCACAAATGGTAATTTATTTCTGAGCCATATTTTTCGTAACATTTGCGAGCAACATCTGAATATCTCAATCCTTTCATCCGTAATTAGAGATAATTATTTGTTAGTTTTAGGAATGGCGGAGAATGTTTGTGTAAACTGCCTGTTCATAAACAAAGTTTGAATAACACATTATCTTGATAAATCGAAGGTGCAAGAAGTAAATGAATAAGTCTACGTAATGGGTAGTCTTACACCGCTTTTAAATAAATCATCAAACGGCTGCTGAGGTTAGTAACATCTAATAGGGTATTGGTAATTGTTCGGAAACAGCTGCAAGAACATTGCTTTTTATTTCGGAAAAGAAGTTTAACAAAAAATTCAATTGAACGAGAATTAAGCCGATGTAGTTGAAGAAAATATGTAAAGCCCTTATAAGTATGCACTCTAAAAACGAATCAGAAACGTTCCAGGAAAATAATAGGCAGCTGATGTGCCCAATTTCAGCCAGCAATATGTCTCTCAAAAACCAGGAACGTTTTCCGCTAAAATTCAGTAATCTTCCTGAAAAATCCAGAAACTTCCCGTTTAAAGTTAGTCATGGTTCTGAAGTAATTTTAAGTAGGAATAATATAAGGGCTTGGCATTTCCTGATTCATCAGGATAGTTCCTTTACCAATATTGTTAACATGGCCAAAGCTAAGTCAGAATTGCTAGGAAGTATCAAGCATCTTACTTGATTGCGATTCTTGCAAAGCTACGTAGTCCATACTTATTCGCTCCCTTTGGGAGTTTAAGCAGCATGGACGAGCCGTAATTCAGTGTAAGATGATACACCTTATAAATACTCTCAGTTAATCTTTAAACTGGGAGCTAAATATATTTTTTTACAGCAGAGAGAAGTCTGCATTCGGACAACTTGCAGCAATTCAGGAAACTTTTTGATGATGAAACTTGATATTTCCAAGAAGGGGATAAAAACCATTGAAATCCCGAAACGTTACACAGAAATACTCAGTAACGTTTCGGATTTTTTTTACAGTGTGGGTGAGGTCACCAGTAACAGACAAGGGTCCGGTAACAAGTTTGAATTTAAATAGTAAGCCTTTTAGGAGAGTAGAAATGATGTTGCTGTGGCCCATGAATATAGTGCAATTATCTAGTGTTATCTCAGTGAATTTTATGAGCTAGTTGTTATTTACAAAGTGGTGGCGGAAAGTTATGAATACCGACCACGAGGTCAGCTGGTGTTTCATGTTCATTTGAATTCATTAAGGCTTCAGTTCTCAAAACAAAGAACTCCTAAAACGAAATATGATTTTTAGTAATTTTAAGAAAAAAAATGTTATTGGTAAAATCGACGTCTAAGAGCAACAATAGGGTATTGTACTGTTGATCTCACCCTTAGATAGATTACTGTTGCTCAGAGACGACGATACAATTTTTTCTGGAATGTGTGGACACTGCTATACTTGAGTTTCGTCTAAAAGTCATACAGTGCTCTGATTAATTAATCATCAGAATGTTTTTTTTTTATTATTTTTTTTTACTATACACTTTGTCTTGATGGTCAAGTTTGAAAAAAAAAATCTGCTTACATATATAAAAGACATTGAAGAAAAAAACCCCAAGGTCTCCCCCCCCCCGTATTTTTCATAATAATTGCATAATGTTTTTTTTATTTTATAAAATAAAACACAAGCACATGCAAAAAAATGCGATTTCTTTTACGAGCAGCGAGTTACTTCGTTACTTTTAAAATTAAAATGGACACACAAAACATTTTTTTCATTTATTTCTGGAAATTACTTCCGGGAGATTTTTTTTTCCTTTTTGGATTATCTCCAGAATAATTTTTTGTCCGTTTAATGTCTTTCTTCTTTTTTTTCTTCGCCCGCTTATCCGCACTCTCGAAATGCAAAAGGCTGCGTTATGTGTAATACAAAGTACTGCTTTCTCGGCACCAAACCGCGCTTCGAAAAGTTCCAACACCTTTAAAACATTTTAGTGCCTCCCTGTTGAGAGCGAGAAAGAAAACATCGCTAGTCTTTGTCAAAAATGGTGCATTTATCTTGAGATTAAAAGCATAAAAATGATTTATGATGCTAAAATTAGGCATTTTTCCAGCATTTTTTAATATACGACGATGAAGCTTTAGTGGGACACTTTTTTTTAATTCCACGTGTATTACCATGCATTTTTTCTGCAGATGTAGCGATTCATTTATTTATTTATTGCGTAAAAGATGTAGGGAAATATATCATGAAAATGTCGTAATTTGAAATGGGAAAAAAATGTTTCATTTTTTATGCATTCTAATTGAAGTCAAAAAACTTTTAAACTATTTTTTTGCCTACTTCAAAAGATGCCTAGTCTATATGACAGTAAGAAATAATGTTTTGAACTGTGCAGAAGAAATTAAAATGTAGTACCTGAGATAATACTAGAAAACTTGAAACAAATGATAATGAAGCAGTAATTTTTAAATTGCTTTTGAATTGAGAACGTCAAATGTCTATATAAATCATTGGTTCTATATTGTTCGTATGAAGGTATCTGATAGTTTTTGATTTCTCATATAGGTATTATTCAACTTTATTTTGCGCTGATGCTGTATAAAAAGAATAATTTTTAAAAGCAAAATATACAAAATACCATACCAAGGGTAAAATAAGGAAAGATGAAACATCAGACTAAAAGTAAAATAATAAAAAATATTCTTTCAGACATAAGTAGGTCCTTATTTTTCATTTAAAAACTTTAAAAGTTAAATCACACATTTTGACGTTAAAAACGTATTTAAGTGAAATAAAAATTTGGAATGTTACATGGAAAAAAATATCGAGATTATTGCTGTTTCATTAGTTGGCATGCAGTTTTGGTTTTACGAATTAAAGTTGTTTTCACATAAAAAGGAACATTAATCTGATGTTTCAAAGGGGCCATAAAATTGGAACAGTTCTCTACAGTCGCAATATCTGACTGTGATGGCCAAACATATTTGTTTTTTATTGTTTCTTTTAAAAATTTAGCAGTAGGTTCTAGAGGATTCAAATCAATAGTAGAACTCATATAATATTGTTGCTGCAAAAGTATCAGAAATCAAACTAGTGACACAACACATTAGGAACTATAAGCACATGTGCCAATTACTGGGGAGTAGCAAAACTGATGCACCTTTAAATGGTATCCATCATTTCTTCGAAAACCCAAAAAGAAACAAAAATTTATTTCTATCCACTCAAAGCAACATCTTTCAACTAAACAAAACTTTTGTCAGTCAAAATTTAAAATATATTTTAAGTCAAATTTTAATGGATTTGTGTGCATGCTTCCCTTAAGCCAGATAAGAAGCTTTTACAACAAAAATGGCTGATTTGACGTAAGCCAGAATTGTTTCTTTTTCCTGTGCACTGCTAACTATTTATTAACATGAATTGAAGTTATAATCTTTAAAGTAAATGTACATTCAGTTGGTATATAGCCTTCTACTTTTAAAATATTGGATATGAACCTTATTTTAGAACATTTTTGTTGGAAGTGCCAATCACTGGTGACCTAACAATTACTAGGAGTGTTACCCTGCATATAAATTAGAGCTACAATAAGTACACGTTACTAAATATATTGTGATGCTCGTAAAATTTTATATTTCAGTAAATTGAGAGAGAACAAAAAAAATAATAATAATAATAATGAATGAAGTTTTATTTCAGAATATTTGATTAAATACTACTCCAAAAAAATTCAAGCTATCGTGACATCATAGAATCAAACGTAACATTCGGAGATGAATAGAACCTCAAATACAACTTTTAAGGCTTTTGTTTGAAATGAGAAAAATATGGAAATCTACATCCTAAAACATTTTTCAATTTATTACCTCTTTAGAAAGCTTAAAATGATAAACTTGCTACATTTTTAGATTGATACTTCAATGTAAGTCATGATCTTAAGTTGAAGTGCTTTTAGGAAAAATAGTATTTTTACTTCATATATGAATATTCTTCCTCGTATTCCGCATGAAAAGCACGTTTTTCTCATTTTATTTTTCCGAAACAAAATCACAGACTTAAACATCCATTGTAAGTATAATGGAAAAAGTCCCGCTTTTATGCATTGCCCATTCCCTGTACCCGTAACTGAAGATTCTAGTGCCACGTACTCGCTCAGAGATTTTTGAAAAGAAAGAACGAATAATTCATGCGCAGATTTTTCCCAAAAATATTTAAAAGATTTTCCTTTCTTTAATTTTAAGAGGTAATAATGATTTAAGTCTGGTTGTTAAAATTAGAAATTCTTCTTCATCTTTTATTCTTTCCGAATTCCGTTTCACATTTGAGTGGAATTTCAAGCATTTTTCCTTATGCTGTTCATCATTAATCATGTTTAGTGCACTTACTAAACTCTCGCAAATAAAAAAGCTGGTATTTAAAAAAAGAAAATAACCATTCTTTGGAGACAGATAGTGAAACACATTCCATTTTAGTAATGACACATTCTTGAAACGACGTTTTTTTTTAGGAGAAAAAGCATAAATACTTCTATTTTACGCTTTAAGCCTTTTTTTCACATGGAAATTCATACATAGGTATAAAAACAAATCTTTAAACTTTCATTTTTCTTTTTGTGAGCCTTCTTTTTTTCTTTAAAATGAAGCGACATTAGTTTTTAATGATATATAAGAAGTAAGAATTTTACATCATTTTTACAAGTAAGTAGGAAAAATTATATATATATATATATGTATATATATATATATATATATATATATATATATATATATATATATATATATATATATATATATATATATATATATATATATATATATATATATATATATATATATATATATATATATATATATATATATATATATATATATATATATATATATATATATATATATATATATATATATATATATATATATATATATATATATATATATATATATATATATATATATATATATATATATATATATATATATATATATATATATATATATATATATATATATATATATATATATATATATATATATATGTTAGATATAGATATATACTTGTAAGTGAAAAAAACTGCAAACAGATTTTTACACTTACAAATGTTTTCTATTATGGTTACATCTCAGCATTAATTTTCTTACTATAATATTTAATGAAGAAAAAAACCTTAAAAATGGTATATACGAGGGTTATTCGTAAAGGTCCGAATTGCCGTATCCAATTGGAAGTCGCGCCTACATTGAAACGCGCATGCGTACCGACTCCCGGCAGGCATTGTTCCTCAAACGACGCTGTTTGCATTTGTATTGATGCAGTGTTATTTGTACAATATATATATATATATATATATATATATATATATATATATATATATATATATATATATATATTTGTGGGAGCCGAGCTACTGGTAATAACTATGAAAATGCTTGTATTCACTTATAGAAGCACTCATTGATGACATAATTTTAGCTACTAAACATTTAATGATAACTAAACTACACATAACTAATATTTACAAAAATGATTACAATGCAGAAGTGCAGCCGTCTTGCTGCTCGTCTTAAACCACGTCTTACGTCTTTCGTCTCCTCAAAGTTATTCACTAAACAAAAAGTTTTACCGCCCTTGGCGCTGTTCGCTCTGTCGCCGGACTCTACTCTTGGCGAGTTTTACATACAAGAAAGCTAAAATGTAAGAATGGCTATGC